>NC_141693.1:554409151-554629151 GCF_964263255.1 Lissotriton vulgaris | reverse complement strand
GTGCCCGTTCCCGCCACCCTCCCTCCCTGTGCTAGCCCCTGTCCTGTGCCCGTCCACTTAAACTGCATCCTCTGATGCATTTGTTTTGTTCCCGCACTCTTTCGATCAGGGAGCCATTCTTCCAGTGCTCGAACTCTCCCTGCTGGTTCCAGTGTGCGGACAGCACCTGTCCCCCTACAAACTTTAAAGAGAGCACACGTGGTGCCCGTTAACATGCGTGGCCGCCTGCTTGCCGCCGTCGACTGAGTCCTCTGGCTGTCTCTGTTGTGACCGTCACAGGGTAAGGGGTGCGGGGGACGGTGAAGGTATGAAAGCTGGGCCGCGGCTTCCGAGCCTTTATCGGTAGACTCCAGGCAGCGGTGCAGTGCTGAGGGGCGCGGGGCTACGGGGGCCACTTCCGGTCACAGTGAAGAGGGGCCAGGGGGTGCTGGGCCCCCCTCGCAGGGGGCGAGAGCAGTGCGGACAGATAGGACGCAGGGAGAGATTACCAGCTGCCACTTTTGAAACTTTTTTTTTTAACTTCCTGCCCCTGGTGTGATCTGTGTTTGGCTGCAGTCTTCACCCCCTTGAGTGTGCGCAGCAGCGTGTGTCTCGGTGTTCACGGCTGCTGGTGTTTCTCTGTCTCAAAAAAAAAAGTGCGCAGCAGCGTGTGTCTCGGTGTTCGTGGCTGCCGATGTTTCTCTGTCTCTCTCTCCCAGTGTCTGGCTTTTCTGGTCCATATATTTGTCTGCTTTCTGTGTCTTAGTCTCTCTTAGTCTCTCTGTGTGTGCAGCTCTTGTCTGTGTGACTGTGTCCTCTGTTTCTACCTGTGTTGCCATCTCCCAAGGTGTGTCTCTTCTAGTGTCTGCAGGCTCTGTTGTCCGTCTGTCTCTTAGTGTCTGCGTCTCCCATTTGTTTGATTCTCCCTTTGTTGCATCTCAAAGTCTGTATCACCAAGTGTCTGTGGCCCATCTCTTTTTCTTTGTTTCTTAGTGTCTTTCTCTCGGTGTCTGAGTCACTCTGTCTGCCTCTTCCATATGTGTGAGTCTCCCTGTATTGCTTGTTGCATTTCGCAAAGTCTGTCTCTTCTGCTGTCTGCAGGCTCTGTCGTCCATCTGTCTATTGGTGTTTGTGTCTCCCAGTGTCTGTGAGTCACTCTGTCTGCCTCTCCCATGTGTCTGATACTCCCTGTGTTGCATCTGCCAAGGTCTGTATCGCCCACTGTCTGCGAGTTCGATGGTCCATCAATGTTTCTCTGTGACACAGTGTCTGTATCTCCCGGTGTCTGTGATACCCATGTATCTGCCTCTCCCATGTGTCTCTCTCTTCCATGTATCTCTCTCTGCCATGTCCTGGTATCTACCATTTGCATCTCCCAATGTCTGGCTCTTCCAGTGTCTGCGCGATCTGTGGCCCATCAATGTGTCTCTCTGTCTTAGTCTCTGTGTCTCCCGGTGTCTGTGATACCCATGTATCTGCCTCTCCCATATGACTCTCTCTCCCAGTATCTGCGGGTTCTGTGGTCCATCACTGTGTCTCTGTCTTAGTGTCTGTGTCTCCCATTGTCTGTGATACCCATGTGTCTTTCTCTCCCACGTGCCGTCATATCCCATATGCATCTCCCACGGATTGTCTCTCCCAGTGTTTGCAGGTTCTGTGGTCCATCTGTGTCGCTCTTAGTGTATGTGTCTCCCATATTCTGTGTCTCTGCGTTATGATTCCTATGTGTCTGGTCTCCAGTGTACATCTCCTATGTGCCTGCATCACCCAAAGTCTGTCTCTCCCAGTGTCTACGGGTTCTGTGGGCCACCTCTGTGTCTCCATGTGCTTGTTTCTCCCATGGGCTTGTTTCTCCCATGTGCATCTCCCATGTGTTCGCATCTTCCATGGTCTGCCTCTCCCAGAGTCTGCAGGCTCTGTGGTCCACATCTGTATCTGTGTCTCTTAGTGTCTGTGTCTCCCAGTGTCTGTGATTTCTTGTGTCTACCTCCCATGTGTCCACATCTCCCATGGTCTTTCTCTCCCAGTGTCAGCAGGTTCTGTGGTCCGCCTCTGTCTGTGTGTCTTAGTGTCTGTGTCTCCCATTGTCTGTAACTGCCTGTGTTTGCCTCTTCCTGCGTTTCCATTTCCCCTACATCTGTGACTCCCTTCTGTCTCCCAGTGTGTGTTCCTCGTGTCCATGCCTTCGCCCTCTGCTGTCTGTCTCCCAGTGACTCTCTAGTGGCCCCTTCTGTCTCCACACATGAGTGGGTATAAGTGAGGAGAAGAGCTGAAGTGTGATTGAGGACTGCACTATCAGATGTATGTGATTGGCAGCTCGGCAGACACCTCTGATGATCTTGTAAATGCTGCTTGGCAGCTGCAGTGGGTCCCTGCCAGTGCTTTGATTCTGGGGTGAATGCTCCTGTTAGAAGTAGGGAAGGGGGTGTGCGGTGTATTTGTGGTCCTGGGGAAACGTTCTCTTTAAAGCCAGAAACTTCAAGGTTTTTCTCCTCCATATTTGTTCATAATTATTGATTTTTTTTTTTAGCTGTTAGATCTATGCAAATCTCTTGTTTTGTGGTTATTTTTTGTGGCAGCTAGTCTGAGTAAACAGTCGGTGTGTCTTTTAGATGAGGAGCGTGTGGCAGGGAGGTAACAGATTTGTCCAGGATCACAAGTGGGAAAGCCAGCTCTAAAACTTCAGAATCTTGGTTTTAGTGTCAGCAACGAATTTGTGTATATATTTTTACATCTAACTTAATCACTGAGCCACGTGTCCTGGCGTTATCGCATTTCTTAAAAACGACTATCTAGTTTTTTTTTCTTCTTTTGCTTTGGTAAGCTATGGCACATTTTTTTTCTTATTTCTATTGTTTGTTCCACATTTCCTGTAGCACTCTCCTGTGTGTGTGTGGCTCTGGGTGGGTGTGTGTGTGGCTCTGGGAGGGTGTGTGTGTGGCTGTGGGTGGGTGTGTGTGGCTCTGGGTGTGTGTGTGGCTCTGGGTGGGTGGGTGTGTGTGTGTGGCTCTGGGTGGGTGTGTGTGTGTGTGGCTCTGGGTGGGTGTGTGTGTGTGTGGCTCTGGGTGGGTGTGTGTGTGTGTGGCTCTGGGTGGGTGTGTGTGTGTGTGTGGCTCTGGGTGGGTGTGTGTGTGTGTGTGGCTCTGGGTGGGTGTGTGTGTGTGTGTGGCTCTGGGTGTGTGTGTGTGTGTGTGGCTCTGGGTGTGGGTGTGTGTGTGTGTGTGTGGCTCTGGGTGTGTGTGTGTGTGTGTGTGTGTGTGTGTGTGTGTGTGTGTGTGTGTGGCTCTGGGTGGGTGTGTGTGTGTAGCTCTGGGTGGGTGTGTGTGTGGCTCTGGGTGGTTGGGGGTGGCTCTGGGTATGTATGTGTGTGTGGCTGTGGCTCTGGGTATGTGTGTGTGTGTGGCTGTGGCTCTGGGTATGTGTGTGTGTGTGGCTGTGGCTCTGGGTATGTGTGTGTGTGGCTGTGGCTCTGGGTATGTGTGTGTGTGGCTGTGGCTCTGGGTGTGTGTGTGTGTGTGGCTGTGGCTCTGGGTGTGTGTGTGGCTCTGGGTGTGTGTGTGGCTCTGGGTGTGTGTGTGTGTGTGGCTCTGGGTGTGTGTGTGTGTGGCTCTGGGTGTGTGTGTGTGTGGCTCTGGGGGGGTGTGTGTGGCTCTGGGTGTGTGTGTCTGTGTGGCTCTGGGTGTGTGTGTGTGTGTGTGGTAGTAATTGCTGTCTGCTGAGCTCGTCCGTAGGGTACAATAGGTCTCACATTTGCGAGAGATTAAGCTAATGGCAATGTAAATGACAATGCCATTTATTTATCTGTTTTTAAAACCAACACATAAATACAAATTTTGTCATTTACAATGCCAATAGCTCTAACTTTTCCAAAGGCGAAACCATTGCATTGTAAATGCTTGTTCTACTGGCCCTCGAGGCCCCCTTTGGGGCCGGCGTCTGCTATAAACATCGTAGGTTTACTCCTTTTTTGTATAGATTTCCAATATTCACAACAGTACTTTAGAGTCTGTATATTTAGCATTGATTGCAAGTGCTATCCTTAGGGCACCACTAAAGGCAAAGAATGAGAATACCCTTATTCGTGGTCATTGTATTCAGGCAGGAGTACATGTGGGGCATTGCGCATTAATACAGTCAACTTATTAATTCCTTTATTCTCTACCTAGAAAATAATTTTTAAGGTGCAAGTTCCTCTCCAACTCTGAACATTAAGGGCCCTATTACGAGTCTGGCGTTCCCAGGACCGCCAGACTCGTGGTGGCGCTGAGGATAGAACCATTGTTACACCGGCGGTCCGACTGCCTCAATAGGAATTCTTCCATGTAAATCTTGGAGGAGAGGAAACAAAGGGTGCCCTATGTGGCCCTCCCTGTGCCTCATCCATATTTGGAGGCTCACAGGGGAGCTAACATGTGCCCTCCCCTATGTGCATGCACATAGGTTTCTGCACGGCATGGGCTTTCGTGTCCATGCCATGCAGGAACCTTGTAGTGCGGTCCCATTGCGGTGCCTTTTTCAAAGACACCACCGCTTTTGAAAGAGGCACCACCTCCAGACCGTCACGCCGCCCGCCCACCAGACCACTGAAAAGTCGTAATTTGGCAGACGGGGGGAGCGACAACCTTCGGCAGAGCAGTTTGCCCCACCGCTCTACTCTCAGTCGTAATCGGACCCTATGTGCATTGTATAATCTTTCCTTCAACACTTACCTACATCTTCTCCTAACATTAGTAGGAATGCATTTCAGTGTATTTCTTAGGTGAGAATGGTATGCAAGATACATGTCAATACACAGTTTGAGTGTTCAAATCAGGTTACATGAACTCTCTCAACTGCACCTTAAACGCCTTCTTCGAACACAACATTCCAACCCCTTCTTTTACAATTACTAGTGCGTGAAAGCTGTCATGCTTTAAAATTCATGGCAGAGGAAAGTGAATTTTGTGGTCTGAAATATCTGTCATTCCTGACTATGTGTTCGTTTTGTAAATCAGGTCAAGATTATCTATGTCTGGATTCAGTTAAACTACCAAAGTCTGTCATGCGCTGTCACCAGCTGACATGTCCCCAGCTCTTGAGCTAGGTAAAGGTAGCCACCTCAAAGGTCCTTTTTTTAGACTCGCATGCTCAGCATGTATTCATTAATCCATTCAATCAACTAAAATAGACAGTTCTTTATTTTTTTAAAGGAGGGGGCATGGATCTTTATTTCCTTCCATCACAGCAGGAACACTTTTATATCCTTTCTGTTTGAATTTTTTTTACCTGTGAACGCAGCGTAAAGTACATGCCTATGTGGAAAAAAACACCAGAAAAATGCAAATCATGACTTAGAGTGCAATGACATTTTGTGCTTTCAGGCCTACGGGACATTTGATTGCAAAATCTTGGCGAGGACAACGACGGTGGGGTAGGTAATGGGAGGTTGAAGGACTTTTCTTTTAGACTTATCTTCGAATGGCCTCTTCTGTGATGGGCATAGATCAAATGCTTTACCGTATGTGTCCCAATTGAGCTGGAACATATCCAGCTTTCCCCTTATCTTCATTTTCTCGTTCCTTTCAATTCTTTCCAAAACCATCATTGCATTTGAAATTGCCAAACAGGGCCCGCATCAGAGAATCTGCCACAGCCGGCTCTGTGGGTTAATGCCTGCGTCTGACATTCACTGTTATCTGAAGGGCACATTTTGAATGCAGGAAAGGCCGACCCATCCATCCAAGATTGTTAAATTGAGTGCATTAATTGGGTTATTAGTAACATCTGTCACGTATGGGGCTTAGAGATGACAGACCTACATTTTTAAATGCTTTGTGGAAAACAAGTCGCAGTTATAAGTATCTATTCATGGCTGCATTAAAATAGTCCACAAATAGTTTTCTTTTCATGTGCATGCTAAGGAAGCGTGGATGCATACGTTAATTGCTGAACATGATCTCCAATTGAAGTAATAATTCCAACAATGATAAACAGAGTCCTCATTCAAACAGCATAGTGTACGTTTGTGATGTAGGCAGCCATTAACCTGGAATCTACGCACTAAATTTAGAGAGCACATCTGTTTTTCTAGCAAGCAAAGATCAAATCTGTCAATGTTCGCTGTCTCAGCAGATGATGCCAACGAGTTGACCTACATGTCGAGCTACATGTCCAAAACTATGACAGAGATGTCTTTGCTGAAGGAGAATTTGGAAAATTGATAAGATTTTTTTTTCTCCAATTTACGTTAATGCTCAAGGATACCGCGCTTGGTAGAACACCAAATTGGGCCTTACCCGAGGCCTTAATCCGAATATAAAAAGCAAGCTCAGTTATTGTTAAACACCATTCAATAGTCTGGAGTCCATCCAGACCAAACTGAATTGCAAAGTCCACATGTCTGCATTGTATAACGCTAAAGGTATTAAGTAGGCTCTCTGATTCATTGAAACGTTGGTCACCTGACATACCTGTATTACATCATCATGACCAAATTATATTGGATTGAGGTATTTGCACAACTAGTAGTTTATTTACCACAACATTGACCAGCCAGTGATTGTAGGAAGCTGGCTTTGTATATAGTATACCATTAAGCGTTATACCGAGCACAGAGTCCAGAGATTCCCCCAGAAGTGCACAGGGCTCAATGCAAACCCGAAGTGCTCTATTTGTGGCAGTATGGGTGAGCAGCCTTAGGCCTAACACAGAGGAGTGCAAGACATTTATTGCACACACATTGACCACTAATTGGCGCACGACTCAAAAAAGCAGATTAACACCAATTTTATGAAAATAAGCATTGCTCAAGATTTATTTTAAGACCAAGATCTTTGCAAAAAGGTAAGTACGTTTTTAAATAGAAATACGTTTTCAGTATTTGCAATGTTAACCTATGGAGTAAAACAATTATGTGGTTTTACAGGTAAGTGTGCAACTTACAATTCCAGTCTTTGGGTTTCCGGGTCAGCAGAGGGCAGGGATCAGGTAAGCACAAACACTGCAACACCAGCGGCACAGGGGCGGCCGAGTGCAGAGGTCAGAGGTCAAATCTAGAGGTTGGGCCCAATGTTACCCAATGGAGACTGGGGGTGCTTGAAGACATGATGCTTGCAGGTAAGTAAAGCGGCTGCTCGGCTCAAGCTTCGGAGGATGTAATGTTAATGTTAATTGGGATTTGTAGAGCGCATAATCACCGGCAGGTCTCTAAGCGCTAAAGACGGAGTAGCTGTGGCCCACCCCAGTGAGTGACTGTTAGTCTCAGTTTAACGCGTGTGTTATGTCCATACCTCTGTAAAGAGGAGGCCCTTCAGTTTTTTTCCTAAAAGGGAGAAGGGCTTTTTCCTTACAAATGTTTCCTGTTAGCTTATTCCACAGCTGCTGGATCAAGACAGAGAAGGCTGGTTCCCCCTTTGGTCATTGTGTTGAACTGAGGACAGGCCAGCCGGCTGCCTCTGATGAACGGAGGATCCATCCAGGGACGTATCTCCAGAGGCGCTCCTTGATGTATATTGGAGCCTGTCCATGAAGAGCCTTGTGGGCAATGCAAGGGCCTTTGAACCTGGCTTGCTGTTTGACAGGGTGCCAGTGTAGCTGTTGCAACAGAGGTGTGTCCTGGACCCGTCTAAGGAGCTTGAAGAGCAGCCTGGCTGCATCATTCATCGCTGCTTACAGCTTGCCTTATAGCTTTTCAGGTAGTCTAATATATAGCGCATTCCCATAGTCTAGGCAGGGCATGATCAATGCAGTCACCACCGTCCGCCGGGTGGAAAAAGAGAGGCTTTCTCTGCAGGCCCATGCAGGTCCCAACCAAGGAGGACACTTGATTAGACAATGTGAGTTTGTCGTCTATTTTAATGCCTATGCTTTTAACGACTGGAGTTGGTGTGGCACCCAGCTCCGGTGGCCAGAAAAGGTCAGTCCACGGGTTGCTTCCTGTGGTGATGGCTAGGACCTCAGTTTTGTCTGGATTATCTAAGGATATTTTGCACGTGTGTGGGCTTGAGAGGTATTGTCAATTTGAAGAATTAATTGTGTGTCATCAGCATAGTTGAACACCTGGATGTCTATGTGGGCTAGGGCCCCTACCAATAGATATTGAACAAGATCGGAGACAGTGCAGACCCTTGTGGGACTCCGCGGGCTAATGTACCTTTATTGGACACGCAGTCACCCATCTGGATCCTTTGAGTCCGGGCTATCAGGAAGGAGGTGATCCATTGATATACCCCATCCCACTGATGCCTATGTCCCTGATTCGTGCCAGGAGTTGGCTGTTTTTGACCGTGGCGAACACAGCCGTGAGGTTTAATATAACCAAGGCACATGGCTTCTTGCTGTCAGCCGTGAGCCTGAGTTCATCCAGCACTGACAGCATCACCAGCTCTGTGCTGTGATGAGTCCTAAATCCTGCCTGCCAAACCTCGAGTAGCTGATGTTTCTCAATAAAAGAGGACAGGATTTTAAGGACATGCTGTTCCAGTATTTTGGCCAAGATAGGAAGTTGGGATATGGGCCTATAATTCTTGAGGTTAGTGACGTCTGCCCCGCCTTTTTCAATAGGGGGTTACTCTGGCTTCCTTAAAGTTACTGGGGACCCTTCCAGTTTCCAGCAATAGATTGATCAGAGAGAGGGTCTTTCCCTCAATCACTGGAAGAGCCATTTTGAATATCCTTGGTGGCCATGGTGAGCCTGACCTAATTGGATGGCAGTGTGGGACAAGGAGTCATGGTCTAGCCTCGGAAAGGAGACGAGATGCTCCCTAACGTCACATTTTAGCTCATCCATAACCAAGGGGCTCTGGCTGGCGATGGTGTTGTGTATGTCAGTTAGGATGTCCTTTACTTTCTCTAGAAAAAAGATCGGCCACCTGTTGCAGTGTTCCGGGCTAGCGACTGTTCCCTGCACCCGCTTTTGACTGAGTTCTTTCAGAATTGTAAAGGCTTCTTTTTGCTTGTTATCTGACTCCAAGATCCTGGCCTCATAGTACTTGGCCTTTCTTGCCAGAATGGCTTTTTTGTATGTGGCTAGCCTGGCCCTGTAATTCTTGGGGTCCTCAGGGTCATATGACTTACGCCACTGCTTTTCGTGTTGGTGTAGGGTCTGTTTCTGTCCCGTTAGATCCTCTGTGAATCCGGGGGCTCCCCTGCCCTTATTCCTCACCATTTCTCTACGGGCAGGTGCCACCCCATTGATTGCTGCTCTCAACTGGCTGGTGAGGGATTCACTCTCCTCCTCGAGATCCTCCGGCTGTGATCTCCTTTGCGAGTTGCCCCGCAGTACGTCCCATAGTCATCTTGCCTCAATTTTACTCCATCTTTGTACCATTCTCCTTTCTGGGGGGTTGCGGGGGCGCCTGGCTTGAAGGATTAGGCAAGCAGAGGAGGAGCCATAATGCAGCATCAAACATTTACCACCAGCGGCAATGGGGCGGCCAGGTGCAGGGTGCCCAATACAAGTGAATTGGGAAACTGGGTTTTGAAAGCAGGCTGCAGGCGTCGAATAGGAGGCTGCACACAATTGGGGGGACCTTTGGATTCACACTGCAAGTGTCGTCATGGAGTCCAGGAGAGGTTAGCTAACGCTAGACTTGGACTCAGAATCGTTGTGGAACCTTTTCTGGATTGGTGAGCCACCTGGAAACAGGCGTCAAGTGCAGATTGGTCAGGGATCGCGGATTCAGAGGGCACCAGAGTCCTTTGTGTTGATTTCTTGTTGACAGACCACTGTCCTAAGGAGTTCTGTTTTTTTTTTTTCAAAGGCAGGCAGTCCTCCCAGGGGTTGTGGAGGTCTCTGGCTGCAGGACAGGTGTAGTTCTCTTCGCAGGGTCTTTGAAGCTGCAGACAGGTAAGTTGGGCTGGGGCCTAGTCAGTGGGCGGTGTCAGTCTTCTCTGCACAGTGTCTTTTAGGTCCTTTTTCTTCTTAGATCGTCAGGAACCAGTTTAAGGGTTTGGGAGTCACCTAAATTCTAGATTTAGGAATGTTACAGGTGCGTAACAGGTAGGGACCAATGGATACCTCTCAGGGGGTTTCTTCGCCCCCTATTATGCCACTGTCCTGTGGGATTAGTCCCACCATCTTCAAGATGGTGGGCACTAAAAAATATGCTTTACTTCTCCTCCACCTGATGTGTGGAGTTGGTGAAGGAGGGCACACCTTCTATTCTGTCTAAGTTTTTCCACTGGTTCTCTCACCCAGAGTGGGGGTTTGAACCGAAGGCTGCAATTTGCTGCAAACAGCAAAGGCTAGGAGTCACATTACAAAGGCGGCAGGACTTTGAAGCTTCCCTCTCGAGCACTGTGTCCACCCTGGGGGAGGAGATGTGACTCCTCTGCCCAGGATGTGCTTTGTTTCTGGCCTCAGAGAGCCGGGGCTCCTGACCCGTGGGTCCAGAAACATGTCTGGTGATGGCAGGCTGCCTAAAGCCAGTCTGTGACCACACCAGGGTCGGTAGGATTTCAGGGCACACCTCTGAGGTGCCCTCCGAGTACAAGTTTATTTAAATACCTTACTGGCATCAGTGTGGGTTTATTGAGAGAAGTAGTTTGGTACCAAACACTTCTGTATTAAGAGAAGTGATCATGGTGCTGTGGTACTCGAATTGTCGAGTTTCCAGCCCGTGTCGTCTCTGTTGCGTCCCTGGCACACAGAATATTAGGGAATAGACCTAAATATGGTAGAGGCATATGTGCTCACGGAGATTTGCCCACACCTGAGTTATAGTGCACCCTGCCTTAGGGCTTGTTAGGCCTGCTAGAGGGATGACTTACTTATACCTTAGGTAGTCCTGGTTGGCATGGCACACAGTAAGTGTGCTATGTCAGATTAGTCATTTTTATCTGCACCAGGGCATGCATGCTGCAGTGGCAGTTTACATAGCCTAGGTGAGGGGTCCGTAGGGGACCCTCTTTTCAGTACCATTGCCCTAGCTACATGGGTACCATTTACTATGGACTTACAGGGGGCCTGAAGGGAGAAATTGTGGAACAGTTTTGGGGAAGAACCACTGGCACTGGGGACCGGGATGGCCGGGACCCTGTGCACTGCAATCAAAACCAAATAATTTTCCTGGCAAAAGGGAGTCGGGGGCGGGGCAACCATGTCAAAAGAGGCACTTTCTCAGAGTGATCATAACCATCTCCACCACTTATCACTAGTGGTAATTACGATTTAACTTAATATAGCAAATAAAGGAAAATAACTCCTTTTGCACCACCGTTATGTGACAACTTTTATGCCGCCCTTCCTCAATCGTGAAAAAGCTAGGAGGGAGATGGGTTTCCACACTAAAATCTCTGGCTGGGCCACATTTAGACATAGCTTTTTAATTTACATGTTATGTAAATCACACCAAGCTCTAATATATCTAGGTCTATATGTCATATCTTAAATTAAAACCATCAACCTAAGCATATATTTTCGTTCTTGTGTCCTTTTCGAAATCATGGCGCCTTCCACTGTTCTGGGATACCAAATCACAAGCTTCATAGTAGCCTACAAAATTGTCTTGGATATATTTTCTGCTGTTTTGATGTGAGTCACATTGGATAGTGGCTTGCAGGATTAGAGTAAACTAATGTTTGTTCAATCATGGAATATATTGGTTAGCAGCCAGCTAGACCTGGTTGCAGCTTTATGTAGAATGTTGTGTACATGTGGTAAAGGACATTGCTTTATGTTTTGTTTGCTGCAGTGTATTTCTGTCCATTGCTTTAATTCAGGTGGTTAAGTTTCACTGTATTGTCCCCATTATAAACATGCCCTCACAGCCTTGCGGTAACTGTTAAATCTGCCTTATTAAAGACCGAAGATTGCTTGTGTATACCTTGCATTCTTGCCACCTTCAGACATCTGATCTGCGGGCAGCCTGGCCCGAGGCCCTACATACTTTGAGGCAGCTAATACATACTTGCTCGCTAGGAACATCGGGATAGGGAACCATGTTCATTTTCCTTTGTTTGTTCCGGTTCAGCCATTTTAAAGCTACTGTTACTGTAAATACTTGAGAGACAGAAGATGTCCCCACATGCCCCTCCTCATTGAAAGTGAAAGAGGACTGATCGAAGAGCATCATAGTAATAGAAAGATGATTGAGCGAAATTCTGCAGCGGCCATCTTGGCATGGGCATACGATTAACAGCCCTCTCAATGTACTCGGCTGAAAGCGACCTGGTAATCCCCACTGACCAATGGATGGATTCATTTTATCTGATTAGATTTTAATTTGCAATTACATTATTGTGGATCATTTAAGATGGGGCAAGTCATCATGGCGCTATAGCACACTCTTTAGGTAGGCCTAGCTCGTAAGACAGACCTTTTGGGGTCTTCTACTTTTATATTTCACTATTTTTAACAGACCTCCTTGGCGGGAGTTTCCCCACTCTCCACAGCATGGCAGGGCCCTGCCTGACCTCCACGGGCGACAACTACTACACCGTTGTCCATCCTCCTAATCTCTCCAAAATTGCCTCTAAATCTTTCAAACACTCCATCCTGAAAAGTCATCCCGAGACCCTGGTCTCCGACCTGCTATTCAGCGTGAACAAGGGCATAGTCATTAATGACCTCATCTTCTACTCCAGGAAAACGTCTCTATGGTGTAAAGCCTTCTCGAACCTCCTTAAGGTACACAAAGCCAGGAACATTCATACGGCAATAAACTCACGATCGCACCGTCTGCAAACCTGCGTGCTGACCTCACCGTCACTTGATACACAAACTTCATCATCCTGATACGATCTTCACCCAAAGACCTCAATAAATTTGCGGACCTCTTCACCTTCCTTAAAAAATGTTATTTTTTTTGTTAAACATTTTATTGGATTTTAAGGCACATAATCACTGCCATCAGATAAACCCCCCCCCCACCCCCACCCCCCAAATGAGCATACACAATACAGCATTACAACATTCCAAAACCCCATACCTCTCTTTTTTCGTGTACACAGCCATTCAGCCAACAACCCGTCAAAGGGCAGGCGGCGGTCATCGCAATCCTCTAGACCTTAACTACCCAAAAGAACAAACTACACCTTCAACCCCTCCTCCCACCCCATAAGAATGTACAACCAACCCGGGTCCTAAGTGTGGGAAAAGGCTCTTCGAATGCGCACACCATCCCCAGTGAACATCTAGTATGGAATCGCACCAGACTCTTAATCCCCCCCTGGATTCCTCAATAGGGATCAGTGGCCGACATATCTTCCCCAGCGCAAACCCTTCGTTGTATCTCCAGTGTTGAAATCTAACCACACTCTTCAGAACTGAGAGATCATCTCGTGTCATCGCAGTGCACCGCCTCCACCCCGCCACTTCACGTGTCCTCAGGTTCATCCTCAGTGCCCCTGCCGCTTAAATGTGTCTGGTACAACGCCCAAAAGTTCTTCGGGCGGCTCGTGGGAGCAGCAGCTCACTGTAGTGTTCGGACTGCGTGCAACAGTATAGCATTGCGTGTGCCCAGCGTTTAGTCGTGGGTATTGGTCCTCTCATCCAGCATAGGGCCACCACCCGTTTGGCTATGAGCATCCCCATATCCACCAGTCTACGAACAGCACCAGGCAGCTTCCTAGAGTGACCCAACAGCGCCAGCGCGGGTCTGGGACCAATTCAATCTCCACTATCCTGCTCAGCTCTGTGAAGATGTTATCCCAGTATTCTCGAACTCCCGGGCACTGCCATGCCAAGTGAAGGAAATCTGCCTCTGGCTCGCGGCACCTCTCGCATTTAGCCATCTGGTGGAGATCGTATCTATGCAGTCGCTCAGGGGTGTAATACACTATTAATATATTTGAAATGTACCAGTCTGTGCTTGCCATTTAGAGATATCCGCCTGGTGTTTACACAGCAGTAGCGCCACATTTCATCATCTATTGTAAACAGTAAATCTCTTTGACATGCCAACCTTGCCGCCGTGAACTGGTGTTCCCTATGTGACATCGCTGTTTTGTAAAGATTGGTCAACAGTTTACGAGGGGTCTCAGTCTTCACTATATATGTGAGTTCAGGGACCTCCGGTGGCTCAGCAAGATCGTCCCCTAGCTGTTCCAGAAGGGCACCACGTACTCTATAATATTGAAAGCGTAAAGCAAGGAGTCT
This sequence comes from Lissotriton vulgaris, assembly GCF_964263255.1. Classification (NCBI taxonomy): domain Eukaryota; kingdom Metazoa; phylum Chordata; class Amphibia; order Caudata; family Salamandridae; genus Lissotriton; species Lissotriton vulgaris. The sequence goes on along the minus strand of NC_141693.1, from coordinate 554,615,095 downwards.
CCCCCCCACACACTCTCAGCTACCTGATCCCAGGTTTTAACCTTCTCTTCCTGGAAGAGGTCACCTGCGAGTTGATTTTCAGCTTATGTAGGGCAGTTATCACTCCTTTATCTCTGCAGGGGGATAGCCATTGGGCCCATTCCACCGGCATTGTGGGCGAGTAAAGTAGCGCCCCTCCCTGCTGTTGCAGGAGGCAGTGCCATGCATGGTTTGTAGCTGTGATGGAATCTATAATCCCAGTCCTACGATCCGTTGATCTGAAAATCGTAGCTGGAAGGGAAAGTGGGTCAGCGAATAACTTTTCCATTCGGACATGGGGAATAAGCGTGTCACCATGTACCCAGGTGTGCAAGTGCGACGCCTGAGCTACCCTAAAGTAGAGCTCCAGGTCTGGGGTGCCCAGGCCATCCATGCTGTATGGCAGCAAGAGAATTCTCCATCGCACCCTCAGCTGCTTACCCGCCCACGCTAGTTTGGTCATGAGTTGTCAGTCTCTGAAAGAATACCCGGGGCAATACCATCGGGAGGTTAGCGAACAGGAACAGCATTCTTGGGAGCACCACCATCTTCATAATCGAGATGCGACCCAGGAGCGAAAGCGGGAGCCTGCACCAGGCTTCAACATCATCTTCCAACTTGCTGAAAGCCACCCCGTAGTTTTCCCTGAACACTATCTCGGAGTCGGTGTGCAACCGTATACCCAAATATCTGATCGAGTCAGTGGTCCACAAAAGCGGGAACTCCATGTCGAATTTCTGTGTCACCGGTGTGAGGGGGAAGGCCAACGACTTCGTCCAGTTCACCTTCAGACCAGAGAGGGCACCATAGTGTACCACCTCTTTGAGGATCGACAATAAATTATTTTCTGGGTCACGGACATATAGCAAGGTGTCGTCCGCATACATAGAGACAACAATCCTGTATGCGGGGAAACCTATGCCCTCATTGCCATGGTATTCCCGCAGTGCACACGCTAGTGGCTCTGCTACCAGGGCATACAGCAGAGGGGACAGTGGGCATCCCTGTCGGGTCCCCCTGCTGATGGGGAAGGGGTCTGTGACCAAATCTCCGCGACGTATCCTGGCTTTTGGTTTATTGTACAGGGATCCTAACATTTGCAGGAAGGGCAATCCCAGTCCGATCCTTATTAACACTTGCCTCATAAAAGGCCACTCCATAGAGTCGAAGGCCTTTTCCATATCAAGGAACACAGCTATTGCCTTCGTATCCTGCTTTACGTGCTGCATAGTGCCGAGTACCGTGCGAATATTGTAAGTTAGGTTCCTACTCGGGATAAAACCCGCCTGTTCCGGCGCGACCAGCAGTGGGGCTAAGAGCGTCAGACGGTTTGTCAACACCTTGGCAAATATTTTTGTGTCCATGTGATCTCGGACCCCGAGATCGCCGAATCCGAGACGGTCTATCCCCTCTGTTACCACCTCGCACCATATCCAGTCCAGGTAGACGCGTAGAGTCCCCAACAACAGCGTCCCTGACGACAGGCATCCCGCCCCTCTCTCCTTTGCAGGAACCAATCAGAGGGACCGACGGACCGGAAGGGATACCCCGTGAACCCGGAAGTCCCGCCTCTCCACCGACGGCCGGACACAGAAAAGCCGGAAGGGAAGACACAAGCATCGTCGAAGGATTGTGGCAGGAGATTTCGGATGGACCGGTGACGGACGGAGAAGACGGGAACGGAGAACGAGAGGAGTGGTCCGAAGAGTGGTGGAGTCCCACGGAGGTGGCTGGAGAGCGGCCGTAACTCTGAGGAGAGTTACGGCGGAGCGCGTGAGTACCAGTTACTCCCTTGAGCACGCTAGGTGCCCGTGTACATAGTTAGAAACCCCTCCCAGTGTAAATTGTTCCCGCTATCCTAGGCACGTCACCAGTAAGCACTAGTTAGGTTGTAAATACGCACTTCACACTGTATAAAGAACACCCCTCTCCCCACCTCCCGGAGCACTTCCATTTCTTTCCTTTCCTTGACCCATACCTATACCGCCCTCACTTCCCCTTCGTTTCCACACATTCCCGGGTTAACGGTGGAGGTACCGGATCTCGAGTCCAAGCACAGCTAACGGCTCCCTCTTTTCTCTTGTTTGCCCTCCGAGGTGTTCTCCGACCACAGCGAGGCAGCTACACCAAAGACCCGGACGACCCTTGGACCCTCATCCCGCCCGGACAACAGAGAAGAAGACGTACACCTCTTCCTGGGTGTTGGACCGGACTCTCCTACTGTCCCCGTAAAACCTTGTATAAAAGCCCCAATAAATCACTATCGCCCACTATATCCGGCCTCCTCGCCTGCTTTACCAGTCCGCCGACCGCCCACGATCACAGTCCACATTTAGTAGAGAGAGGGGCCTATACGAGCTACAATTATGAGGCGTCTTACCCGGCTTAAGGATAGTCACCATGAGCGCCTCCCTCATTGATTGCGGCATGCAGCCTTCTACACAGATATCAACAAATGACATCAACAGGTATGGGAGCAATTGGCCCTGGAACCCTTTATATAAGCCCACCGTGAGCCCATCTGTTACAGGCGCACTACCCGGCCGCATGCCCACAAGTGCCTCAACAATTTCATCTTTTTCAATCGGTAGCATCAGGAATTCCCTATGCGTGTTGGTGAGTGTAGGTAGTTCCAGGTAATCTAGAATTTCATCGACCAGGTCCCTGCTCTTGGATGAATACAGGTCTGTGTAATAGCTTCTAAACCTCTGGGCTATGTCTACCTCGTCTGTGAGGACATCGCCCTCTTCCGTCCTTATCTCCGTAACTTGTGGTCTGCCCCTCCTCCCCCTCAACACCTTCGCCAGAACTGAGCTAGGTCTCTCTCCCTCTCCATACATGCGAGCCATCGCGTCCTTTCCCATATGTTTGACCTCCCTGTCTGCCTCCTCGTGATATTCGGTCTGCAGTGACTTGATATCCTTGTCCACTGCCGTGTCATGGGCTGTCCGCTGCAGCTCCTCTAACCTAGCTAATTGCCACTCCAATTCAGCCAATCTTTGTCGAATAGACCTGAGGACAACCGAGTGCTTAGACATGGCGATGCCCCCTATGTTGACCTTAAATGTCTCCCATACTGTCCACCGAGCCTATATTAGTCTAAAAAACACATCAATAGCCTCCGCTAGTTCCCCTCTGAATAGTGGATCAAGGAGCGAGTAGGGCGGAAATCGCCATGTAAACGGTGGGATTGTTTTCTTAGGGGTAGCCACCACTAAGAGTATTGGTGAGTGATCAGATAGGGTACGCGGAAGGACCTTACAGTCGCGTATCGGTTCCAGCAGGGAGGAAGACGCCAGCCAATATTCTATTCGGGTGTGTATGTCATAATAGGCCAAATAGTGTGTATATCCCCCTTGCGCTGCGTGCCGCATTCTCCACACGTCTTCAAGATCCAAGCTGGTAATCACGCTGTGTAACGTTTGTGCAGCAGCTGTAGGCCTATGGGCTGGGCCTGCGGATCTATCTAGTGTCGGATCTAGCACCAGGTTAAAATCCCCACCCCATAGGAACTGGGCCGTACCGTAATCGCTGGCTATTGTTGCAAGTGACTTGTAAACTTCCGGGGATTCATAGGTAGGGCCATACACGTTAACTAATTCGAGGTCCAACCCCAGACATTTACATCTCGATATTACAAAACGGCCTGCCTGGTCTACTCTCAAGAGCTCCAGTGTGAGTGTCGATCTAGGGTTTACCCAGGTCAGCACACCCCTTTCATGAGTCGTGAAGCCCGCTGAGGTGATGTTCCCCTCCAAACCTCTGCTATGTAACATCTTGCTCGTTTTGTGGCAGGTGAGTCTCCTGTAGGAGTGCCACATCTACGTGGTGTCGCTGCAAGTAACCCCATACATTCCGCAGCTTCCGGTAGTCGTTAAGACCCCTAACGTTCCATGTAAGTGCCCTAATCGAGTCTAAAGGTCTAGGTTTCCCTGGTTCAGCTGTATTCGCCATTGTTATCTAATCTGAACTTCGTGCGTGTATGTTCACTGAGTGTTTCTGCGCTCTGCTGCATGCTCAAGAACCAAAACAGTCCTCCCCAACCGCCCAACACCCGACCTGAGTACTCATTCACCCCCTCCCACAGCAGACCACCCCCAACCTGGCCTTGCAGAATCCCCTGCCACCCCTAAACACAGCTAACTATCCAAACTGTGTGACCCTTTGGGAGTCATTTAAGTGCATAGGGCCAAGGTTGCTTCACATCCAACCAGTAAAGCGTCTACACAATATACTGCTCACTCCGCACTTGCCTCCACGCGCCAAGTCCCTCCGCCACTGTCGCGGGCAGGGTTCTTTTGACTCTCGTCGTCCCCACCGTCGAAAGGGGGGGGGGGCAGCAGAGTCGCTCACCTCCCCGGCTGGGTCGCGCAGCCATTGCGCTCACTCCTTCAGGCGTCTAAGCCCCGCCTCCAGATCTGTCCGCGGCAGCCTCAAGAACTGACGACGCAGCCCGGCCTCGAGCAGTATGCAAGTTTGCGGCTGCAAGGCCCGCCGCTCCACCACACTGCCGCGGCCGATATCTTCGGTCACAGAGCCCCCAGCTCAGATCGCCAGACCTCCGCCGGCAGCTCTCTCCTTCCGCTTTGTCGGGGGGTGCCGCACTGGTGGTAACTCAGTGCTCTGATGCAGGATAATGTCGAATATTGTGCACAACTAGACGGAGCTCAAGGCTCAAGCAGCCATCTTGGTTGCTGGCAAGCTCCGCCCCCCCCCTAAAAAATATGTTCACGACCCTCCTCCGTCCACTCTCCCCCCGCACCATCCCTCGCCCAATCCGCCAAGGGTGCCTAACCTTTCACAAACCACCCGTGCTAGGGCTCACGTCACTGGTAGACCTAGCCCCACTACCATGCCACCAGCACATGCCAAACGCTGCGTGCCTATACCACTGACCTCAGGCCTGCAAGCTCCCCCCTCTCTTATGGCTACTGAAACTCCCCCTAGGGCTCATGTCTCTAGCCCATCTACCATGCTACCAGCACATGCCAACAGAAGCGTCCCCAAACCTTTAACCTCCTACCCACAAAATCTCCCCTCCCATATGGTTATTGAAACTCCTGCAAGGGCTCACGACACTGGTCGACTTAGCCTCACCACTAGGCTACCGGAACATTCCAGTAGAATCGCTCCCATACCATCTGCCCCCTGCCTGCAAGAGCTTCCCCCTTATAGGGATATTGATACGATCCACCGCAAAGCTACCAAACTAACCATGAGCATCCACAACTCCATTCTGGATCTAAAGAACCTCCTGCACCTCACCAAACTCTCTTTCTTGAATCTCAGGCTCTTGCAGAACTCTACCCCCTTACTCCAAGCCCCTACTTCACCCATTACCGCTATCCCTGAGACACCTGCGCCCCCACAAGCAGCCTTGCCACCTCTCAGAGGAGCAAGTTCTGGCCCTCCTCCTTACCTGCAAACCTACCCCTGTCACGCCTGCCCTCTAGACCTCACAGAGGAAAAAGTTGTAGACCTCCTCATTAGCTACGAATCTGCCCTGACAACCTCATGCCCCTCAGACCTGAGTGACGAACACCCTATCCGCACGGTTGCAACCAACCCCAACAGATTGGCTACCCTCCGCAACAGAGGAGTGGCCAATAGCAACTTAGCGCTAGTACGCTTCTCTGCCCCTACCCACGACACACATTCCGACCCCCAACTATCCGGCCTCCTAATTAACTGACGCTCAGCTGTAAAGCATGCCTCTGATGTTGCAGATCTCATCCGGAGCCAAAAATCAGACTTGGTGAATCTTGGCTCAACTAATCCTCATCGCCCTACCTAGACCTCTTAGTGCCGCCCAATAACAACATCCTAAGGCTGGATGGGCAATCAAAAAAAAAAGGGTGCGACATTGCCTGCATCTACTGCTCTGACCTCCTTGTTACTGAACTTCTGGCTGATCCTACAGACTCCTGTGAATACCTTGCACTCTCCGTTTGCAACACCACCCACCTGTGCAGACTGCACATCTTTTACGACCCCCCCAGGCAAGAATGACGCCTTCATTGATCACCTCCTGGAAATTATCACAGCCACGGCTTCCCCTAACTCTAATGACATTTTCCTTAGCGACTTCAACTTGCAGTCGAATGACACCAAGGACCCTCAGGTCAACGCGTCAGAGACTTCTTGGCTGACCAAGCCCTTACCCAAGCCTCCTCACTCCCTAACCTCTCGAAAGGCACCACTCTAGACTGGATCATCGCTGAGGAATCAGCCGTCAAACGGATCTCCAGAAACCCATGTGTTTGGTCTGATTAGCACACTATCACCTTCCTTCTGCCACAACCTGTGAATCCCAAACGATAGGTTAGAGACACCAAGAATCTTGATCATGGAAAATTGGCTGCGCGCTGTGAGACTGACCTCCCCCCTCCCCTCATTTCACTTCGGTCAACAACCTCACTGAACATTATTCCTCAACTATATCCGACATTCTCGATGACCTTGCTCCGCTAAAACTAAAAAGAACCCATATCAAAGGCAGGAATCCCTGGTTCAACGGATCCCTCAACAAGGAGAGGAGATTCCTTCTGGAAACAGCACCCGTCAGCAGCCCATCTAAAACTTCTATCCCAGGCCAGAAATGCCTACAATAGGAAAATCCTCAACTCAAAAAAGAACTCTTCAGAACAGAACTAGAGAACACCTAGAATAGACCTCGCCAGCTATTTGATTTGGTCAAACACCAATCCAACAAGCTAGCAAAAACCTCCAAAGTAACCCCTAAATCTCTAATATAATGCAAGGAATTTTCCTCCTCCTCCTTCTGCAACAAAATCTCTGCCCTAGGAAACAAACTTAAATCCGCAACTTGCTTCCAAACTCTGTTGGCTCTACCTCTTCTCTCCACGCTGTCCTCCCAGACTTCACCCAAAAAACAAGCGCACTGGTCCAACTTTAAAGTCTTTGATGAACACTCTGTCTCGAAAAGTATATCCTCCTTAAACCCGAACAATCACTTCAATGATCCTCTCCCCTCTAACTGCCTAGCCGCCGCCTCTCAAGCTATCATCCCTTCTTGTACTGCAATAATCAAAGCCTCCCCCTTACCAGACTCTCTTAAAGCTGGCCAAGTCGTCCCTATCTTAAAAAAAACTATGCTAGATCCTGCTTCCCCTGACAACTATAGACCTATATCTAACATCCCACTCCTAGCCAAAGTTCTGAAGAAATGTGTGCAATCGCAGCTGAGCCTACTCATCTCCAACTTCCACCTACTAAATGACTTCCAATCCGGGTTCAAACCTGGAAACAGCACTGATACCACCCTCCTCCACTTCATGGATGATGCCCTCCAAGCCCTTGACCAAGGCAAAACCTGTCAAAAAACAGAGGTGCTTTGCACCGCCAATATCTACAGATCTACTTTAAAATGTTTTCTCCTGGGGACATTCTCTCCCTGAATGAGGCCTTGAAGCTGACTGTTCACTGGCTCACCTCTAACCAGCTCAAACGTAAGGCACCCCCCCGAGTTTCTTCTAATCTCCCCACCCAAAACCAATCCAGATATCCAGGAATGGATCAAGGATTTCACACCGCTAAACTGCCTTCCTACCATTGTGGACTCTGCTAAATCCCTTGGAATAACCCTCGATGGCAACTTGAACATGCGTGGCCATATCAACTCGATAGCCAAAACATCCAGATTTCACCTGAGTTACCTATGTAACCTGAAACCTTTCCTCGACACTCCTGACCTAAAAATGGCAATCCAGGCACTAGTCATCTCCAGACTAGAATATGGATGCTCTACTCTCGCAGGTCTACCCAAGAACTCTCTGGCCTCATTGAAAGCCTGCTTCAACGCCGCCGCCTGACTTCTAACCGGTTCAAAGAATTTCAACCACATCTCTCCCCACCTTAAAGCTCTGAGCTAGCTTCCTCTCGAGGCCAGAATCCAAATTAAGCTGGCCTGCATCACTCACAAGGCTCTATACTCCAATTCCCCTGTATTTCTCGCCCAGAAACTCGCGATATCCAGAGAAGCCAGAGACCTTTTGCTCCAACCAGCACGCTTCTGGAAACAAAAAAACCTACAATCGGGTCTTCTCTGGGGCAGCTCCAAGAATATGGAACTCTCTCCCACCCGCCATAAGAAGACTTTCATCTTTGGCACGCTTTAAAAAGGAGACCCAAACGTTCCTAATGGGCAAATTCCTCACCTAACGATCCCATTGCAATCACCTCAGCTACCTTATTTCACCCACTATTATGGCATTATCCATGGCTTTTCTGGATGATACCCTCCCAGCACTTCTGGGCATCCCACCCAGGAGTTGAGACTGCTTGTTTTCTTGTATTATGTATCTACCGGTTTTTATCCCAAATGTATCCCGGATTTGAGACTGCTTGTTTTTCTTGTATAATGTATCTACCGGTTTTCATCCCAATGGTATCCTCCCCTCCTAAATCTTTTGTTTACTATCTGTCAATCCTGTAAAGAGCTCTGATACCTTCACGGGTCTGGTTCGCACTCTATAAAACTTTAAAATAAATAAATACATTATGTGGCTTTGATACCATTTTGTATATGCAGGGGTGGTTAAATGTCAATAGATGTACTGTTGAGATTGCAAATGATTAGCCAAATAGATGACTTTTATCTGTGTTCAATAACAATCTCTGGAGTTGTGTGTACTGTATTCTTTTGTAGGAAGTGCTAGCTTGGAGCACTGTTGAGTCTCTATGACAGACATTTAAGGCAAGTGTTGGGGGTTAATGGTCTTCTGACTGATGTATGTAGGGCTCTTCAGGATATATCAAGGATGCTCTTCATATAGAAGGCCACTTGATCTCTAACACACAAGAATTTCACCCTATTACTCTCCAATTTTCATCTCCCTACATTTGATAGAAGTCAGATGTACTTACAAATTAGTCTAACTGATATGCAAATTTCCCTACTCCCCAGTCTCTTCAGTAATTGGCTGAAAATCTGCCCTTCTTTAGGGTCAGCGCTCCCTGTGTAGCACTGATCTTTTCCACCAGCCTTCTCTTTCCCAAACCTTTTTAGGCGGTGCTCTAGTTCATGGAATTCCCTTCCCCCGATCTGCACAATTCCACTGCTCACACTGAAATCGTTGAAGAATTTTCAATTACATAGTCACCTTAATACCTTTTTCTCATAACCCTTGTGTGTAATGTTCTGTTCCAGCAGCACTAACTGGGCGTCCCGTGATCCTATTATCATGTGCACTATCTATGAAACTATGCATGAAAATAAGGCATAAATAAACTAGCAGCCCGTCCCGAAGTTGTTCGGGTATGCACACGCCCACAACGGAGTCCTGTGAACGCTTGTTTTGCAGGATTTCTGCGACCCATTTTTGCTGAATGCCTGTTGAATGCCGCGCCGATTGCTGTATGGCCACGCCCCCACATGCCCACAACGGAGCCCTGTAAACGGTTGTTTTACCTGATTTCCACCCACCATTTTTTCTGAATGCCGCTTGAATGCGAACGCTTGTTTTACCGGATTTCCGCGCAGCATTTTATCCGAATGCTGCTTCAATGCCGCGACCATTGGTGTATGGCGACGCCCCCAGCACAACGCACACGGCCCCAGCAGAACGCCCCCAGCAGAACGCCCACAACGGACTACTTTGCCCCTAGGGTTCTTTTACCCTTCGATTGTATATGGTGGCCAGCTGTATAGCCTATGTCCATCTGCTGCAACTGTCCTTTCCAATGCTGTATTGGGTGTTGTGATTGGTTCTGTGGTTCCTGAGATTACCCGCCTCAAAGGTTTGGGCTCTCTCTTTATAATATTAGTATAGATATAGATATAGATACTTCAAAATGTACTGTTCTGGACAGAGCTATTCTTCCTTCGAACTAATCTTTTCTTTCCTGCTCCACTGGACATATTCCTTCCTCCTTTACATAGTTTAAATACTTTTTATTAGGTTAATTAAACAGACCTTAGTGCATTATTACCAGGCATATAGTACAGATCTTAAATGATGTGCACTACATATTCAGTAATTTGCTTTAAAAAGGTACACAGATAATTACAATAAATAGATTAAACAAGCATTTACAATGCAATGGTTTCGCCTTTGGAAAAGTTAGAGCTATTGGCATTGTAAATGACAAATTTTGTATTTATGTGTTGGTTTTGAAAACAGATAAATTAGTGGCATTGTCATTTACATTGCCATTAGCTTAATCTGTCGCAAATGTGAGACCTATTGTACCCTACTGACGAGCTCAGCAGACAGCAATTACTACCACACACACACACCCAGAGCCACACACACACACACAGAGCCACACATACCCAGGGCCACACACACACATACACACACCCAGAGCCACACACACACCCAGAGCCACACACACACCCAGAGCCACACACACACACACACACACCCAGAGCCACACACACACACCCACCCAGAGCCACACACACACACCCAGAGCCACACGCACACACCCAGAGCCACACACACACACACCCAGAGCCACACACACACACCCAGAGCCACACCCAGAGCCACACCCAGAGCCACACCCACACACCCAGAGCCACACCCACACACCCAGAGCCACACCCACACACCCAGAGCCACACCCACACACACCCAGAGCCACACACACACACAGAGCCACACACACACACAGCCACACACACACACAGAGCCACACACACACACAGAGCCACACACACACACAGAGCCACACACACACACAGAGCCACACACACACAGAGCCACACACACACAGAGCCACACACACACAGAGCCACACACACACACACAGAGCCACACACACACAGAGCCACACACACAGAGCCACACACACACACAGAGCCACACACACACACAGAGCCACACACACACACAGAGCCACACACACACACAGAGCCACACACACAGAGCCATACAGTGGCCAAGTTCCTGAAACACATACAATGGTGGGAGAGCTGTTAAAAGAATACACTGTCCTCCGAAGTACTCTTCCTGCAATTTAAAAATTAAATAAATAATCAGAGAAAGGAATGAGTGGCCACGGTTTGAATGGACAGAGAGAAGAAAGGCAAGACATTTTAGAAGTGGTGATTATCAGAAGGGAAAAAATCAGGAAGGAGGGACAGAAATGAATAGTCAGATGAGAAAGAATGCCTTAGAAAGGAGAACTAAGAAGGGGTAACACTAGGTGACATGACAAATCCAATTGGAAGTTGGGATGCGCACTCCTTTGGTTTAATATGTTTGTAAGTTCATTGAAGGTGGGTGGTGCCCCTGAGGTTAAACCCACTGTACTTGGGTTAAATACAACTCAGTAGTGCACTGTTCTGTCGAGAATAGTGTCTCCCCAGGGCACTCGAAACTAAGTGTTCAATAATTTGTTCAATAAAGTTCAAAAAAGTTCAATAAACATGTAGTTCTGTTTCAAAGCTTTTCTTTACTGATTATTCCTTTCATGATTCATCTCATGGTGTATGATTATTCAAATCATTGGCCCAATGCATTTCGGGCTATGCCCTTCATCGGGGGCCCTGTGCAATTCTGGGCCCCCGATGAACGCGGAAGAATTTTCGAACGCGCATTACCGGAATCCCATCTAGGATTCAACGAGAACTCTTCACCCGATATTATCTGACGCCCGTGTGGCATTACAAACGTCAGACCAGAATTGCACAGGGCCCCCGATGAAGGGCATAGCCCGAAATGCATTGGGCCAATGATTTGAATAATCATACACCATGAGATGAATCATGAAAGGAATAATCAGTAAAGAAAAGCTTTGAAACAGAACTACATGTTTATTGAACTTTTTTGAACTTTATTGAACAAATTATTGAACACTTAGTTTCGAGTGCCCTGGGGAGACACTATTCTCGACAGAACAGTGCACTACTGAGTAACACTAGGTGACATCACAAAAATCAAACTGCCCTCTACTTGCTAAATTATTGGAGGCAAAATAAATTAGGGAGCAGCAGTTCAACAATATAGACTTTGTGTACACATTTGAAACCTCCGTTTAGTGCAGTGGTAATGATAGCACCTTTCAAAAACAAAAGATTTAATTGGTGGCACAAGTCTCCAGCAATTTAAGGCAGTGTGGCCAGGTAGACCACCTTCTTATGCATTTCCCCCAAAACATCACCTGTAGAAATCATGATTACAACACAACCTTTTTGGTCATACATTGGGATGGTTGCTCAAATCACGAGCACATGAAATGTTTTTGTCCAGGCAATCAACTGAGCAGGTGGACTCTGTTGGTCAAACTTCAAGAGATCTAGTGATCATGGCATGACTTTCCATGTGCTAGTCAGACAGCCTAAGTGTTGTGTGCTGTCCGAGCAGGGCCTGATGACAACATAAATGCAGTGTGTATGTGCTCGCTGATCACTGCATAAGTGAGTCAAAGAATGTGTTGAGGGTTTCACTTAATCAACTCATTCAGCTGTAGTGCTTCAGGGACGAATTTTACTTGACAGAGGTTGGATAACGTTCTTTAGACCTTCAAAAGAAACTTTTTGCTTCATTTGTGGGACCAATAAACGCTATTGCTACCTACACAATATAGATTTTGCACAAAAAAGACAAAGCTGCTACTTTTCAGTTCGTAAGAAAATGTGCAGTTTAAGTTTTGCTGGGCAGGAGTGTGCTTGTGCCCTCAGTCGTGCTGTGTGACTCTAAAAGCGGACGGAAGTGGTACTCACGGTGGTTGTCGGTGTTCTTCTGGACTATATCCGCCAGCACAAAGGCCCCTTCCTCCACGGTGTAGAGCAGCATGGTGGCGGCCCGCAGCTGGTCGTCAGGTCCCTCCATGCGCCCACGGCCTGCAGCTGGCTCAGCACAAGGGAACAGGGGGCAGCAAAGCAAGCACAACGGAACAGGGGGCAGCAAGCACAACGAGGGAACAAGGGGCAGGAAAGCAAGCACATCTAAGGAACAGGCACAAACAGGGGGCAGGGTCTCTTCCAAAATACAATTATGAGACCATGCTTGACATGTACAGTAAAGCCAACTTCTATGCTGTGGTCACAGTTGCATCCCTGAAATTGAAACCCCATTGTCCAATACCCTCCAAAGTACTATTCTTCCCTAATCTAAACATGAGAGGACAATAATGTCTCAAAAAAGTGAACAGAGACTCTACAAATCCCATACTCTGCATGAAACTCCAGGGTATGAAAAATATTTTCAAGCCGAACATCTCAGCTGCAAAATATAGTTCTACTGTCCCTATTTCAGCTGTCTGCTAACCCAGCCAGATCACTATTCCAGTCCATTCATGCCAGATTCCCCCCTGCTCCCAAAGCAATCTAAAATCTCTCACCCAATAAATGCAAAATATTGCTGGACTACTTCATCAGCAAAATCCTTTCCATTCATGTGTCCACTACTCCCAAGAATAGTCTTATATAGGTGACGGCCAAGACGACAAATGCATGGTATCTCTTCGAACTAGTCTACCCTGTAACCCAGATGTGGTTGGTAACTCTCAATACCGCCTCCATCGGGATCCCCAAGGCCACTCGAAATGATGCCCCAAGTGAGTGCGCCACTGATTACCATGCATTTCGGACCTCACAAAAAGTAAAGCCTTCACAATTGTGTTCTTTATTTTATATTATTCCAATCACTGTAAACACTAAGGCTATGATTAAGAGTTGCACAGTGCAAGGATGCTGAAATTACTGGGTTCGGAATTAGCATACATGGCTGCTAATGGTACCTCTGCCCCATTTAATAACACGTTTCCCCAAAAATGGGGAATAACACGCAGATCCGGTTTGGAGAGTCCTTGCCTGCATGTGGATTCCACACTCTGGGAACAATGCGGTCTCATTTACCACCTGCTTTAAGCATTCACTGCCCCGTGTGCCTGAGGAGGGGATCCAAGGGGGCTTTTGGGCCAGCAGCCTCAACCTGAACCTCACTCAATGTTACTGGATGGCTTTTCCTGCTGGTAAAATAGAACTAGTGTTCCAGCTCCCCTTTAATAAGGGTGTGGGATCACTGGAAATTTGTGATCTGGAGGAGAGGCATTTACCCATGATGCACCGCTCCTCCTGACTGATGTTTGTTAAACCAACTAAAAGTGCTCTTCATTCCTGCTCACCTGCCCCTTCGGAAGAAAGACTGATTTACCTTGTCCAGGCTCCCAAATCACTCAACCATCAGAACAAGGGGCAGGAAAAAGATCTCCTCTTCCCATCTCTTCGGCTCTCTCAGTGGCCATTCAGTTTGCCCAACTCAGGAGGCAGAAGTAGGGACTACGCAAGTGAAACTGGATTGACTACATAGGCGTTACGTGCACATAGTACGGGGCAGGGTTTTTTGTTTTTAATGATTTTACACAGCGACAAAAATGAAAAACAATGTATTTACTCTCCAGTGACAATTTCTAAAAAAGGGAAGAAATGAAAATGGTATTTTTTTAAGGCGTCTCCATGCTCTCTATCGTGACTCCAAGGCTAGTCTCTATGTGAACACAGACACAATGAGGAGTTTAAAAAGAATGAGATGTCCTTAAATAATGCAGCTGTAAAATGTTTGTTCAATAATGCTAATGTTTTCATGAGTGTTGGTATGTAATACGAGGCCTATAACGGAGCTAAAACGTCACTGGTATCCGAATGCAAACCTAGCAACTAAATCAAGGTGGAAATCTATTAGTTTCAACTTCGTTGTTAGCAGAACTCAAAAGGAACATGAATATACACGGTTAGCCAAAAAGAAATATGGGTAAAAATAGATGGGAATGTTAAAAAAAATTGCAATTTTCACTCAATAACTTTACAACTAACCATTGATTTTCCACAACAATTCCTCCAAGACTCACCAGTTGTGGCAGGATGAGGTAGCAGACGATGGAGATGAAGGTTCCAATACAGGGAGTGTCCGGTGTGGACGTCAGGAGGGAGCGCAGGCTACGGAGAGTACCAGGGGCGCCCAGGGGACAAAGAGCGGTGCGAGCCTCGCTGGAAGCGCGGCTCGTACCGCGGCTGTGCTCACACGCTGCGGGGCTCATGGGGGGTGGCTGCAGCTGGGCAAGGGCGATGCGAGCCTCGCTGGCAGGGCGGCTCGGGTCGCAGCGGGGCTTACGATGCGAGCCTCGCTGGCAGGGCGGCTCGGGTCGCGGCGGGGCTTACAGGGCAGGCCGAGCAACTCCATTGTCTGCCGTGAGCCGGGTGACTGTGCCTGCAGCAGCCCGGGTTAGGAGAGCCAGTGTTAGGAGAGGGTGGCGGGGTGGAGGGAGCAGGGCAGGCCGAGCAACTCCATTGTCTGCCGTGAGCCGGGTGACTAATCTTCCGTCGTGGGACCCAAAAAAAATGGCGGCCGGCAACTCCTGAATTTTTTCAGATTCGGGGGCGTGTTTACAGCGGGAGGGGGGCGGGAACGGCGCACGGACAGCGGGAAGAAGGGTTGTGAGAACGTAATGTTTTGCTTCTGTGGGAGGGGAAGGGGACACGGAGAGCGGGAGGGGGGAGAGCGGGAGAGCGGGAGGGGGGACGGCGGGAGGAGGGACACGGAGGAAGGCAGGACAGCAGCAAGCACGGCCCGGCCGGACCAGATTCGGGGGCGTTCCCGGCTTTTGGCTGACGTAGCATGACGTACCAAAAGCCAAAAATTCTCGGGAACGCCCCCGAATCTGGTCCGGCCATGACGGACGCCTCTCTGTTCCAATGGCTAGCCTCCATTTATGGAGCTAGCCAATGGGACAGAGGGCGTATTCCAAGAGTCCCTACTGAAGACTAGAGATTTCTCTGGGGGCGGAGCTTACGCTCCGTTACCCAGTCGAAACCTAAATATAGGTTAAAAAGGAGAAATACCCATATAACTATAATTTAAGGATTAAAAGTGCATTCAACCATTTTCCAACTACTGTATTTTTCATACATATTGTAAATCTACTACAATTAGTAAAATAAAACTATAACATAAATCGCCCACCCACAGTTACCCCTAATCAAGAAAAGCAGTCAGAAATAAAGCGTTAAATTATTCCACATGCACAAGTATATATATCACAGTAGTACCCATTATCACCCAATTTAACAGTATTAAACAAGATTTCCATTACCTTACCGCAAGGACTCAGGAAGCTATTCGATTAATCTATGTCTGCGACAAGGTTGCGTTCTCGCCCCCACGCTGTTTTCCCTGTTCATCAATGATGTGGAAAGTCATTTAATGGTTAGCCAGAACGATGCCCCCTCCCCTAAGCAGGGAAAAAATCCCTATCCTGCTCTTTGCAGATGAGTCCTTATTAATATCTAAGACACCAATGGGCCTGCAAGTATTATTGGATAGATTCTTAGAATTCTGTAAAGATCGAAGATTGGAACTCAACACCTCCAAGACAAATATGGTGTTTTGGATAGTACTGGGTGGCCTTCGGCAGATCAGAATCACACATGAGCCCCTGGAGCGGCTTAAAAACTTTGACTATCTAGGCATAGGTTTGAGTGAGTCACTCAACTGGGAATATCAACTTAATAGGAGTTACTTAATCCTATGCCAAAGGTCCAAATCTACGCTAAGATTCTATAAACAATCTTACACTCAACCCCTATCCCCAGCACTGGAAATCCACTGTACAAAATCCCAAAGTGGAGCCCTGTATGGAGCTGAGATTTGGGGCTACACCTCGGTCAATAAGTTAACAACTTGCGAAAACACTTTTGTTTGATCTCTCACTTCGGTACCGATTACAACCCCTCTCATTCCCCTTTTCTGTGATCTAGGGTTGAAGAGAATTGGGGACTTGGCTGGTCTGAAACCCTTAACCTTCTGGCTGCGCCTATGGACTACCCCCAACTTATTGATTATCGAAATTCTTTATGGGAGGTTATGATGATTAACGGTGCAAAAAGCCTACCATGGTTTAAACATATCGCAGACTGGTGCAAGACATTAAGTATGAGGGACCTGTGGGAAAATCCGGAATGGGTCACAAGAGATGACTTATTGAGACTAAAAGCAAGATATTGGGAGGCGATGGGCAGTAACACAACCAATAATCTGACCAGCGGCCAGTTAACATCCAAATTCCGAGCTGTAAAGTCATGCATACAATTTGAATCCTTTCTGGACCGAATCTCTCCCCCTCTTGCAAAAAGCTTATACTTGAGATTCAGATACAGCATTCTGCTCCTAAAAGTTCCTGGCAAGTATTGGATTTATGTCCTGCCTCCATTACAGTTAGAGAAACTGAAGAACCCGCTTTGTTTTTTTGCCCTAGATACCAGCAGATACGCAGGAGGTGGATAAGACCAATCTGCTTCAATTTAAGAGCTAGGCAGTGTCATATAGTTTACAGAATTTTAAAAACAGATGTATCTGAACCAGTAGTTTTTTCTGTCAGTCGCTCTTTATTTGCTTTCTGGATAATCCGACAGAAGCTTTTATCATAGTTTGTACTGTATTATGAATTGTCTTGTAGAATAGGCACCTTGTGTACCCACAACTGTCTCTTAATGTATTTTGATGTATGTTTGACTGTCCATCTCTATTGCCCCTTTCAAATAAGCTATACGAAAATGTACTTGTTTTTATATTTTTAACTTGTGATTTGTCAATGTTTTTATACTTTGATGGTTTTGTACAAACAAACCGAATAAAGTTATTTGACTGACTGACTGACTGAATCTGTGTCTGTTTCTGAGGCCAGCAAACTATCCACCAGGTGTTCCCACGCTTTAACACTGTCAATTTTCCCTCATTATTTTTTAATCTCTCGAAACAATAAAGCACTCAACAAACTTACCCATTTAATCATAGCTTTACGCCATCTAGTAGTCCAGTCAATTCAAAATAACTTTATTCGGTTCCAAGAACCATAAATGTTTCACACAAATACTTGCTAAAATAAAATGTTCATATCATGGTTACAGAGGCATGGATAAAATCATACACTAAAAATAATAAGCAGACAATAAATAGCATTCAAACAGTGTTGAAAGTAAATATGAACCCTAACTTGGAATACCCCAAACGTCCATCTCTAGCATCACCCATACATTTTGGTCCATGTAATGCATTTTTATAAAAGGGTTACACTGGTTTTATTAAGTTATAATAGCTCATAGCGTTTTCTTATAGACATTGCAACTCTAACAAAATTCAAAACAGCAATTCAGTCGGTTGAAGTAGACAAAGACTGTAAGAAATTAAAACCGCCAATATAGGTACATGGCTGTATTTCCCTCAAAAGTGGGGTTTAAAATGTCCCCCTTAGATCTTTATAAAGGGGACAGAACAAAACATAGTGCAACGTGCTCTGAGCTGCCAAATTATCACATGGACAAGGTGGCAAACTGTGGACCCAACCTGATTGTTTAGGAAATGCAACTAGAAAGTGCAATGTGCTTAATCGAAACCTAGTCAGGTAAAATCGTGCTTGTACGTTAGTAATAAAAGTTAAATAAAATTTCTCTTCTCCGGGAAATGAGCACGGGGGCCTGATACTACCATTTGTGCACGGCGCAGGTGTGCCCTAGCATAAAATGCCTCTGTGATAACATCTTTCACATTTGTATCAATACAGGATTTTCATAATAGTGCCCCAAACCTAATTCATGTTATTTGCCCTTCACAAAACAAAGCCAGGGGATAGACAATGCACTATCTAAGTTGGTACAATGTTTGATAACGTCCCTTTAGAACTTAGATCCTCAGATGACCAAATCTTGCCCCGTAAGAGCAATGGGGAGATATCAATTTGGTCTTCAAGATAGGCCAACCCTAGCTTCTGGTGGCAAAAAGGTGTGGGGGCACTATTTGGGGCCAGCAATAATCTCTTTATAAATCAATTTTCCAGGACCTGCAATTGTTGAGTTTTATGGTAGCCCCTGACCCCCGTCCCATAGGATGCCACAGGCAAACATTTAGCTTTGTAGAGGGTAACCAGTTCTGTCACCGGTTTATGGCCTAGCTTGCGGGCAAAGCAAAATATTTCCTCCACATCCGACTGTTGTACCCTAGCTGTGATAGGGTGGTCCCAATTCAGAGTATCATTAAAAATATTCCCTAAATATGTGACATTTTTTTACTTGTAAATGGTCTTGCCCCATACTTCAAATTTTCTTGTTTTTGTACCTTTAGGGCCACACAGCATGACATAAGATTTAATAAAATGTATTCTTAAATCCTCCAGTTTTAGGAAAATCAAATTCCTTCTCTATTGAAAAAGCCTCTAACCATTTGTATACAATAAAAAGAGGAATGGAGCAAAATGCAACGCTGCCGGACACCTTCCGTGGAGACAATAGGCCCAGTCTTCTCCCCCCTAGGTCTGTTACATACGGCAACCATTGTAGAGGTATGAAGCCTGCGTAGGAGGGATATAAGAGGTTCTTCAAAACCCATTTGCTCCATCAGTCCCCACAATTTTTTCCGATTAATTGTGTCAAAGGCACTGGATAAGTCCATGAATGCCAGATAGATGTTACCCCTCCTGGCCTTCATATACTTGCCCATAATGAGGGACAAATGAGGCACTGTCCTGGAGTACCCACCCGCTTCTAAAACCATATTGCAATTTGGACACAATCACTTTACTGTGCGCCCAGGTCTCAAGGCGTGCTAGGATAACCCTCACCAGTACCTTAGCTTTAGCGTCGATTAATAACAGGCAGGGTCACTCCTGTTACCTTTCTTTTATACTGGAACAACAATAGCTTCCTTCCAGGTTGATGCAATTGGGCCTATCACTACAGCTTTAAAAACATTAGTGAGCATGAGTGCCCAAAATTTGGGGTTTCTTGTAAACAAATCCAGAGAAACCTCATCAGGGCCTGGGGCTTTTATGTTAATTCCCCTCGCTAGAGCCTCCGCTATCTCTGCCACTGAAATTGATAAACTTAATTGTGAGGCCAAGGGTAAATCAAATACCGGTTCCCCACTACCTTTAACTATTGAGGTGTTTTGTTGATTAAATATGGCTGAAAAGTGGGATTCCCAGGTTGCCCCCAGGATCAGAGAATCCAAAGGTTTAGGCTCATCCTTGAATAGGGGGCCATTAATTATGCCCCAGAAACTCCTACAATCTGTCAGAGCACTGGCTCTCTGCACGTCCTGCCAAGCCAAACTTCTCAATTCATTTTGTCTTTGTTTGATAGCAGACTTATAGGCTGGCCTTAAATTTGTGTTTTATCATGAGAGTTGGCATGGAGGGACATTTTAAGATGCCTATGCACTCTGGAACACTCCGCATTGAACCATCGCACCTCCTGGGATTTCCTTCTTTGAACTTATCTGGTCAGGCCTTTTGCCACATCTGCACAGATCAGTTCAAAGTCATGAACCACCTCATCAGGGGAAGAGTCAGCATGGAGACAACTCATAATGAGGTTTAAATTTGTTGTGACAATTTTTGCTTCAAATTGAATGGGATCAACTTTACCCCAGTTTAGTCTCAGTCCTATATTTTGATTAAAATAAATAGGGCAACCATCTTTTTTCCTAACCCTTGCTATTATACTGAAGAGAACGGTTAAATTGTTATGATCACTTGCAATATTTGGTGCTACCTCGAAATCAGCAACAAGCTGGGTGTACTTTCTAGTGATGAACATAAAATCAATTGTACTTTCTCTACCTCCTCCAACATAGGTGGGACACTGGGGTAAAGAGCTGCAGACCAAATTATTAGTATTAATAAGGCCTAAGTCATTATCAATAATAATCGAGTTCAAGGCGTCACCCTGTGGAGTATGGATAAAGTGTGGCTGTGGCTGAAACTCTGTATCTAGCAGCCCACAGGCTCCACTATTGCTGAAAGGACAAATGGTACAATTAAAATCCCCCATCCAAAGGATACATAAGGGCTACCACTTCCCTGCAATGGTATTAATCAGCACCTGTAGGTCCTCAATCACATGACTGCTATTCTGGTCAAAGATATTAAAATACCAGTTTACTAGCAATAACGTAGCCCAAATTAAGTTGGAAATGAGGACTAGCTGTGACAAAGGTAAGGTATTTACAACATGAGTTTGTATGTACCCATATTTGATTGAGATTAAAGACACAAGCCCTCCTTTCGCCCTCCCAGCCGGTAAAGGTGATGCACGGACGCTGAAGGAACAATAACCATCCAGCTCAATATCAGCCTGGTACCATGTTTCTTAAAGGCAAATATTATAAAAGCCCCTAATATAATCCACTCAATCATCATTAACTCATTTTTCACGTATTCTTGCAATGTTCCATGAAATGATTCTACACGGGGGTAGCATAGTTGATATACCAGACCCCCCCCCCCACAACAGTCAGTCATATCTGTCAGGCCAGAAAGGGCATCAAAGCAATTGGGGTGGATAAATGAAAAGGCCTAACCAACCCACCCACCTTGCCATAATAATGTGTTCAAGCCAATTAATGTGTGATGGGATTTTCCTAGAGCACCAATATGCTGACATGTTTATAAGGCTCGAGCAGCTTTCTTGTTGCCCTGGGAGGAGGTGAGGGATGCCTGCGAAGATCACTGTGTAAGGAGTACAGTACGTTTAAAATAATTTCTGCCCCCCCCTACCCAGCTACACATCTGTGCCCTGAGTCCAAATTACTTAACAATTCTTTTGTTTCTCTCCTGGCTGATATCGGTGTAACGGGCTCCCGCGCTGCGGAAGCTCGAAGCTGTTTTATGCGCTTCTGTTGCAGACAAAGACGTGTTTGCGCCACCAGATGCGTGGAAAAGATGTGGGATGTAGCCCCCAAAGAGCAGAGTGCTGGATTCGGCTGGTTTCAGTATAACGGGCTCTAATAATTTGAAGACCATGCACTGATTTTCAGTTCACAGTCAATTCTCGTATTGCCAAAATCAAACCTAAATTAGTAAATCTATTAGTAGTTTACTTATTTCTAGGACAAGGGTAACCCCCTAGGAGGCTGACCAATGGTGTACAAGGGATGTCCCACAACGTTATTCCATTAATATATTCTATTACTTTCTCCTTGAACCCCGGTAATGAACGGCAGGACCATACCATGTGGAAAATGTTTGCCACCAACTCCCCACATCTAGGGCATTTTTCAGCAGCAGTCGCATAGAACTTGTTAATCCTTCCAGGTGTAAGATAAGCTCTATGCAGGATATAGAAATGAATTCATTTGAACCTAGCATTTCTAGAAACCGCTGGTATATGCGCTTCAATCCTACCCCAGTCCAAATCATTAATTTGGACCACCAAGTCTCTCTCCCATCTTATTTTCAACTCTGGAAGAGGAGAAATAATGTATGCTCGAATTGCACGTTATAGATATGGGACAGCTCATACACACCATGTTGTTGTTGAACAGAGCTGTTGACTTACCTGATGTATGGCAGGTTCAGCATCTCCATTTCTGCAATAATTCCTTACTGTTGCAACCAATGCCCTGTGTGTTTAAAATTGTCCTCTAGGTATATTAAATTATTCAGCCAAGTCGTCAAACTTAAGCAATACTCCATCCCGATATAGATCTCCAACATGGTTAACCCCAAAGAATGTCCATCTTTCATTCCCTGCTAATGCTCCTACCTGGGCCACTATCTTCATCTATTTTAATGGTATATCAGGTGAATAGGGACTTGGACTTGGGTTTGCTGCAGGCAACGTCACCAGCACTTTTGTATCACTAGCAGTTCTTGAGAAATTGCAGGCAGTCTCCGCCAAGGAAGCAATAAGACTTTCAATTAATCCTGTAAGGCAGTGAGCCAATAACACCCTCCCCGGGATTCATTTGACAGAAAACTTACCTATTTAACGTCTGATAATAAGATTCATGATCAGGGGCAACCAATGCTTCCTCGGTTACAGGGCGCCATAGTTTTGTTACTGCTAATCTATGCCTACCTGTTCCCCAAAACAATTTCAGAAGTAGCAATTTCAATTCCCTAAATAATTTGCAAGACACCACCAATGGCAACATCTTGAAGAAATAGAGCAATCTTGGTAGCGCCACCATCTTAGCTACTGCTATTCCGCCAGCCCCAGATAATGGTAAACTCGTCCAAAAATTAAGACTAGTTCTAAGTGTTCTAATTGCTGCTCCAATATTTCCATATAATAAATCTTGCTGGTTATGATATATATTTTACACCTAAATACTTAAAGCAGGTAGGGCTCCAATTGAGCCCATGTACATGCAGGGGCTTGCCACCATCTCTGCAAAGTGGAAACAAGTGAAATTATTGCCAATTGATATGTAGCCAGATACTATACCAAAGTGGTTTCATAAGTCTATACTACCAGGCAAATCTCAATTCCTTCCTACATTGCATACAGTCTCGTCCACAGTATTAAGAGGAGATCAAAAAGTCCTAATCCAGACACACACACCCTCCCTGCCCCCCTCCCCTCCACCTATACTGTCCCAACAGCTTAATCCGGCAACAAAGGCTCCACCATCGCCGGAGGCTCCAGCCATATGCCTTGTACTCCGCCCATCGTTTCCATATTTTATAGTGTTTGCGCGGGCACCCCGTGGCCACAAAGATGGGTTGCTCCAGCCCCTTGCAAAAGTCCAGACCATTTTTCCAGGCGGCTACCGAGGGGGCCCGCGTCGCCTTCCACGCCTTAGCAACGTCTCATTTTGCCAGTGTGAGGCCTAGGAGCATGAGATGCCGTTTGTAGGCATTGCCACCCACCCCGTCCATGACATGAAGCAGTGCCAGCTGCGGTGTACGTGTAAGCTCCTAGCCCAGGACCTCGGAGAGACATGCGAATACCCCCCTCCAGAAGTGATCTAGTGATGTGCACTGCCAAACCGTGTGTATAAATGTACCCTCATCCCGACCACAACAAAGACACTCCGGGAAGCAATCAACCCCGCCCGCCACAGCCGTGTCCTAGTAAAGTAGACCCTGTGGAAGTATTTGAACTGGACTAGGCGGAGCCGTATTGCTATGGCCGTCCCCCTTGGGGCTGCCAGGGCCTCCGTCCAATCCTCCTCCTCCAGCCCACCCACATCCGCCTCCCAGTCTCCTCAGAGTTTCTGAAGTGTAGGGGAGCAGTGTGTGACCAGGGACTGATACATTTGGGACTTCTTCTTTTCCTGTAGATCCCTCATAAAAACTTTTGCTTCAATGGGACTAAATTCGGGTATGGACTCCAGACCCTGCAGGCTGGGGGACAGTGCGCGGCGTAACTGCAAGTATCAATAGAATTGTGCCTGGGGCATATGAAACTCCTCCTGGAGATCCCGGAAGGACTTAAGTGTTGTGCCCCTCAGAACACCTCCCAGGGTGGAGGTACCAAGGCTTACCATTCCCGAAACCCCGGAAGGGCCGCAAAGTGGGGCAGGCGCCCATTGTTCCACAATGGGGTCTCTCTAGTCAGGACATTCC
Source organism: Lissotriton vulgaris (assembly GCF_964263255.1). Taxonomy (NCBI): domain Eukaryota; kingdom Metazoa; phylum Chordata; class Amphibia; order Caudata; family Salamandridae; genus Lissotriton; species Lissotriton vulgaris. The sequence continues at coordinate 554,590,765 of NC_141693.1, read as the reverse complement.
ATCAGCCCATGCGCTGCAGCGCCTGTCCCCAAACTATAAACACCACCCGCGTGGCTGATGGCAGCGCACTCCGCAGCCGCGCCGAGTACAAAAGTGTATGGTGTCCCGTAAGGCAGCGTTCCAGTGCGTACTCCAGGTCTCCCCTATCGCCATACCACCACTCATTGAGGACCAGCAGATTCAAGGCTTGATAATAGGAGAGGAGATTTGGTGATGCCAGTCCTCCACAATAGGTGGACAAGAAGCATGTACGTATAGCCATGCGCACCTTCCCCCCCCTCCCACAGAAACTGCCCAAGCATAGAATTCACCAGCCAGAATCATCGAAGCGAGATCGGGTACGGGTGATTCTGCAGCTGGTAGAGAAGTTGGGGGAGTTCCTCCATTTTGAAGATCGCCGATCTGCCAAACAGTGTCAGGGGCATGCGGACCAGGACTTAAGGTCTGCACGAACCTGCTCCCACACTGGTGTCAGGTTACGCTCCCAGCCAATGGCCGGTACGTCCAATAGAACCACCCCCAAATATTTCAAACCGCCTATAGCCGACTGGGCCGCGGATGCCCACGAGCCCACCCTCGTCCGATCTCCCAGCGCCAAAAATATGGATTTGCGAGGATTCATGTATAGACCCGACCTTTCCCCCGAAAATCTGCATGATACGCAGAAGTCGTGGCACCGTCCTGTCAACTGCCGTAAGAAATTCTATTGGACAGGCCCGTGGCACATTCAAATCCCCCGCACCTGGGCCTCAATGCGCGCCCAAGCCGCCAAAGGCTCCATGGCCAGGGCGAAGAGATATGGAGGCAGGGGACATCCCTGCCGGGTGCCCCTTTTAATAGAGAAAGTGGAGGAGGTGGCACCAGCGACCCGCACCAACGCCGTCAGATCTGTATATAGGAGTTTCACATTGGAAAGGAAGCGTGGGCCCAGATTGAGTCTATGCAGCAATGCAAACAGGTAGACCCAGCTTATGGAGTCAAACACCCTGCCATGTCCGCTAAGAGTAGTGCCGCCAGTTCACCCGTCTGTTGAATCGCTGCAACCGCCACCAGTGCTCTCCTGATGTTGTGCCTGGTTGCCCGCTGGGGCATGAATCCCGCCTGATTGGGGTGCACGAGTGAAGTAATATTGGGCAAGAGGCGATTGGCCAGCACCTTCACCAGGATTTTGGCCTCCACATTTAAGAGGGAGATGGGGCGGTAGGAGGCATGTTGTTCCGGGGGATGCCTGGGCTTGTGAAACACCACCACCTCCGCATGTCTCCTGTCCGGGGGGAGCACACCCTTATCCCGGGCCTCCTCCACTGCTGCCCGGTAATGCTGGGCCAATTGCACATTATACCTGTGAAAAAACTCACTCGGAAACCCATTAGGTCCAGGTGCTTTCCCAGGATTAAGTTCTCCCAGGGCCGCTCCCAGTTCCTTGTCTGACAAGGGGACCTCCAACTGGTCCTGTACCTCATCCGACAGCGCCTTGGGTGGCAAATCCGTTATAAATGTATCAATAGTAGCAGCCGCAAGACATTCCCAGGGTGCACAGAGATCCGCGTAGTATGTAGAAAAGCTCTCCGCAATGGCAGGAGGATCCGAAATCGGGGTACCCGCCGGAGCCAAAATTCCCGGTATGGCCTGGGAGTGAAACGTGCCCTGACCGAGGCGATGCAACATCTTGCCGGACTTGTCCCCCCATTGGTACACTCTGCTGCGTGTTGCCAGCCAGACTTGGCGTGCCTCATCCATCAATAGAGCGGCACACTCCTGTTGGGCCAACAGCAATTGCTTCACTATTGGTCACTCCCTGTCTCATGATGTTGTTGTTCGAGCATCTCTACGTTAGCCTCAGTACCAATCAGTTCCCCCCTACCCTGCCTGCGAGCCGCCGCACACCAGGACTTGTCCGTCCAACGCAGAGTGGTCTTCAGTGCCTCCCACAAGGTGGCGGCACTAGGAACGGATCCTACGTTTGCAGTCAGATACTGGGGAATAGTTTCGCCCATATGAGTTGCATATTCTGCGTTCTGAAGGTGCCACACCAAGAGGCGCCACCGAAACTGTTGCCTCCCCCTGCCCGTATACAGTTCTATGGACACCGGGGAGTGGGCCGAGCGACCCTGAGGCATAATCTCTGCCGCCGCCACTCGCCCAGGGGACAAAGGTATAGTCCAGACTGGAAAATAATGTGTGGACCGCTGAGAGGTAGGTGTATCCCTGGACCGCGCTGTGGGCACGCCGCCAGGTGTCGAACCAGTCCAACCCCGTCACCAAAGAGTGTAGTTTTGTAGGGAGACCGCTCCTAGGGTAACCCCCAACCCTGGTCCTATCCTTAGCTGTGTCCATGACGTCATTCCAGTCCCCACCTACCGCAGACAATACATTGTAGCGGGAATTCCGTTCTCCTACAGAACTGTGCATAGAGACCTGGAACCTCAGTGAATTAGGATGGCCCAAAACACACCTCAGTACCCAAAATCCCCTTACCGAGCTAGCTACAGTGTCTCATTGGTCATAACAAACTCCCAATGCTTAGACAGACCAGAACATGAACTTAGATTACCTCAGGTATCGTGGAACACATGAACACTCTTTCGTTATATAATCATTACAAACCAGAACGTGGAGTAAAAGAGGACATGTGCATGTTTGAAATATTTATTTACTAATGCAAGGTTCTCAAACGCAGTATCTTGTACAATAGTAGCAAACATATTATAAGCAACAAAGTTATCACCATAGTTATTAGTCCATAAAAGGCTAATGGTGACAGCATACTAAGATGCTGTAATGAATAGGAATTAACAATACCGAATTCACACCCTCCCTATTTAGCATAGTATTTTATATCTATGAAGGTCTCATTTGGGTTTTAGCAGGGCGGGCCCATACCTCAAAATTTCAGTGGCAGAGGATCACATCATCTTCCACCAGCTCTCTGCATGCGAAGCACCATCAAGTGTGTCTTGTGTGTGTGCAGCACAACACTATAAAACCCGCCTAGAGACAGATTTTGGCAGCAGCATGTGTGTTATGTCTATGGACGTGCTAAGATCATTTCGCACAACAACATCGTGTTTAGTTATCCTTTCAGCCTTCAGCACTCACTGTGCAGACAGTGTACCAAGCAAAACAGATATCAGAGCAATAACATATTATTTCTCAAGTAAATCACAAAGCTCTTCTGGGTTGAAAGCTCAATCAACAATTATGTGTTGTGTGCAAAATGAGGCAGAAAGGTAAAATGGCGTTTAAACATTTAATAAGCTCATGCTAACTTAACACAGTATATAGAAAAGAAGTAGCTATATGACAACATCAGGCATATCGGCCCACAAGGATAGCAGCCTCTCAATTAAATTCCACTGCAAAGGGGGAGGGGTATATACGTTGTCTAGCACCAGGGGTCCCCCTAACCCTACCCCGCATAAACAGGTAGCGCCCCTGCGTGTCGGTCCACAGCTGCTCATGTGTGTAGGGGACCCTGCGATGTCATGATAGCTACACCTCGCGACCCCCTCATAATACCAGCATGGAAAACCTGTTGAAACCCATAGCCCTGCAGGCAAAGGGCCTTCATGCCCATGAAGTGCGTCTCCTGAAACATGAGAATATCTGCCTTCGCCCTCTTCACGTGATGGAGTATGGCCCCCTCACTTGATCTTATCCAGGGCCCGCGTACATTCCAACTTAGGATACGAAGGCCACCCTGTGCCCCCTGACCACCGTCCGTTACTCTAGCCATAAGGAGGTGCATCGTTTTTCAACGGTAATGGTGAGCCTTGGTGGTGTGCGTGCAACCTGAAGCACACCTGTAGTGGAAGTGCGACCTGTAAACATAAACAACCCCCTCTCAAAAAAAAAACACCCCATACCTCAAGAACACTGAAGTATCTGTTGCGACAGGGCTGGACCCCAATTCCCAACGGGGGGAGGGCCACTGGCCCAACCAATGGATCCCCAACTCCGGGCCCAGGTCCACCTGGCAGGGCTCCCGCCAGCTCAACCCTAACGGTAAGACAAGCCCATATCAGGACATCCCGAGAATCAGTAAATATAGTTCCGCAACACCTCCCTGGCATCCTTTGTTAGGGTTCCAATGTTTGGCTCCCTGGGGCCGGCCCCCCTCGGGAGAAAGTTCTGCAGGACTGTTAGCGCCGCCGGGACCGTGACCGTCTGTTGCCACTCTGCCGTTGCCGTCCTCTCCGAGCCGCATTACTTAATGATGAGTCTGACTCCCTTCCAGGTGGTGTGTGGGGCCTTACCCAAACAGTTTCATCCGTCCACCTGAATACCTCTTCCGGAGTGTCGAAGAAATGGGTGCTGTAACAAAAGACCACTCGAAGACGGGCCGGAAACAGCAAGGCATATGGAAGCTTAAGTTCTCTCAGACAAGCCTTGGCTGCCATGAAAGATTGACGCTGCTGCTTGACCTGCCCCATGTAATCGTGAAATGCAAGATTACGAACATTGTTGAAAAGCAAGGGTTCTTTGGCTTGGGCCTGTTTCAAAATAGCGTCCCTATCCAGATAGTTCAATAATTTGGCAATAACCATCCATGGGCAAGCCCCCACCAAAGGCTTCTGCATAAGTGCCCTATGGGCCAGCTCCACTACAAAGCATCTGGACATAGCCTCAGGGGGGGAGCCAGCCCTCCAGCCAGGTCGTGAGGAAGCGTTCCATGTTGCCCTCTTCACAGCCTCTGGAAACTCAACGAATCAGAGATTGTTGTGTCGGGCCCGTCCTTCCGCAATTTCTGCTCTGAGCGTGAGGGCCTTCTGGACGGTCTCCATCGCCGCCACCTTCTGCTTCACCACTCCCAATATGCAGGTCTCAGCCTCAGTGATACGGGACACCGCATACGAAGGTCCTGCCGGAGCAGCATAAAGTCCGATCCAACTGCCCCTATTTTTGCTTCTAACAGGTCCCTGGATTGGGTGATAGCGGCCATGAGGGCCGCGTTATGCAGCACGGCTGCCGGCTGGCCCCCGGAGGCTCCAGACGCCGCCCCGGGCTGGTAAACCTGACAATAGGCCCCTGCTTAGTCGAGCCGCCACCTCCTCTATCTCTTGTCATTGCTGTTTCTTGATCTTCCCGGGCTGGCCCAAGTCTGGCCAAGTGGGGCACACACACAGATAATGCCAGCTCCCGCGGTCCGACCCAAACGCCAAATGGGCACCAGCCGGCAAAGGGCCCCAACACCCGAGCTCTCCGGACGCCCCAGGGACGCTGTCCCACCTGAGGCGCGCAGACATGTGGACGTGGTTCAACCGTTCTCCGGGGCGATAATGTCGCAGACAAGAAGGCGAAGCCCACTCACTTACTCTGTCAAGCGCCCCAACCGCAAGCCGCAGTAGACACCCTCAGCGGCCTATCCCACTGCCTTGCGGCCCAATCCGTCAACCGCGGATGGAAGCAACCGCCCAAAATTACTCCAGGATCGGGTGGCAGGGTGTATGTGGAGGAGATGGTCTGTAGGCCCCGCCTCGCGGCCCGACTATGCCGCCGATTCCCCCCTGCTCACACCGAAATACGAGGTGGCCCTGTGGGGCGTAGGGCCCTACCCCAGCTGCTGCACTGAAGCCCCAGTGGACCCAGAATGCCTCTACCGGGGTTAAGACCGCCAAATAATCTCCCGGCAGCCCCCCACACGGCCCAAAAGCTCAGCTGATTCCCCGCTGCGATATCAGACACGGGGGGTATCACCACAGTGGCTGTGCGGGAGCCCCAGAGTGCCCGAAGTGTCTCAATAAGGGGGGGCCAGACAGCTAAGTGATCTCCTGGCAGCCCACCACGTGGCCCGATAGCGCTGCAGATCCAGCGCTGCGATAATAGACACTGGGGGGGTGTCACTAAAGTGGCTGTGCGGGAACCCCCAAGGCCCCGAAGTGTCTCAGTGAGGAGGGCAGGGCAGCCTAGTGATCTCCTGGCAGCCCCCAACGCAGCCCGACAGCTCTGCCGATCCCCCGTGGCTATAGCAGACACGGGGTGTCAATACAGCAGCTGTGTGGGAGCCCCAGAGGGCCCAAAGCGTCTCAATAAGGAGGGCAGGGCGGCCAAGTGATCCCTCGGCAGCCCCCCCTTGGCCTGGCCACGCCGTGAACCCCGCTGCAAGACCGAAGGGGGGTCCCACCACCGCTGCCGCGCTGAAGCCCCAAAATGTGCGAGGCGATGTTAAGGGGGGGTGAGGTAGCCTACCAGCCTCCCGGCAGCCCCCCGCGCTGCCCGACTGGGCCGCCGGTCCCCGCTGTGGCACCAAAGAATGAAGGCACCGCTAGGATTAGGCCAGCCGCCTCTACCCTCTGGCACCTCCACTGCCAAAGGGTCCTGCTCCGGGCCGCAGCACCTGCCGCAAGTGCTCAGCCTCACCTTCGCGGCCCGATCCGGCAGCCGGATCTCTCCTTCCCGCTCTGAAGGCCTCGCTGTCAATGTCGCTGAACCGTGGCGCAGCTCCCCACACTCCGGTCAGTCGGTGGGTCCCTACCGCAGGACCCGAACTCTTTCAGCCGCCGGGTGCCCCCGCTGGACAGGGTCTATCTCCGCACTCGATCGCCAACAGTGGCGCTGTGCGTGGCTCTCCAAGTTCTCCTCACTCAGCTAGGCCTCTCCCCCGCATCAGCAGAATCTCACCGTCACACTCGGCTCCCAGCTCCCAAATCACACCCGGCAATGGTGTAGCCAGTACTGCTGAAACATATAGTTATGCATCTTTCGTTCCGGGATGTTAGGATATTTGTCGGATGGTTGGCGGGCTGGACCGAGCTTACCAAGCCAGGCCCCCCCTACTCTGTATTTTAAGGTATCACTTTGTACATAAAACTTACTCTGTATTTGGCTTTTGGGATGAAATATTTATTACTCATTTTTACTGGTCCTAGAAATGCCAGACAGGCGGTGACTAAGTTATATTTAGTCTAATCTGCCACACTCTTCCTTGAGGCCATGACGACTTGGGTTAATGCTAATGCTACATCGAGAAGTAGACATGCCGGTGAAAGCTTTCATTGATCCCACCGCTAAGTCTGTTACATTTATAAGACTGGTTAGGCCCACATTTTGTTTATGGTCTGTGGGAAGAGTCCATATACATTTTTGCATATGAAATGGGAATTTCCTTACAAATGCTTGTAGGTTTCTTCTTTACAATGAATTTGAAAGTAGTATCAACTGAGTTGCAATATCCCCTTGTACCTGACTTTGTTGTGTGGAGGAGGCGGGAACACGTCTGGAGGAGGGAAGATGGCAGGCTGACGCTGTCTATGAGCTGCGGTGCACAGAGGAGCTCCAGAGGCTTTCAAGAGACGGAGTGACAAGCTTTTTAAATAATATGAACGAGGAACGGGAAGAAAAGCAGAGCAGCATATGAGCGATTGCGGGATAAGTAAAACGAAAGGAAAAAGACGCGGGACCGACGGAGAAGCTCACCCGGATACACTCCCAGGAAACAGGAACGGTATTCTTGGACTGAATGCAGGCGATTGGAACTAGGTGCCTATTAGCTACAAGGATTGCGGTGATCTTGTCGGCTTGGCGTTTTTAGCCTAGATCGAGACTGCGCCCTCGGCTTATTGGATACTGGCAGATTTGTGTGAAACAGCGCTTTCCAGGCTACGGCCCTGCCGAAGGGAACAGTGAGAAGCACCCGTGCGACAAATAAATTACTGGTAAGCGCTGCGGGATGCATGGAAGGGGGCCAAGGCTCGGGACTGCAAAAAGGGGATATGGTTGTTTCTGCAAAGCTTGGGCAGCCAGTGCTGCAGCTTTTGCAGTCGGAACGTTCGGCAGAACAATTTTTGTCTGAATCTGGGGGATGAAATACCTGATAGAAACAAACTGGTAGAGATTGTTACACAGGCTATACACGTGAAACAGTGTAACACTAATTCAGATACAGACACTTCAGCCAATAAGCAAGTTAACTCTAGTCCCAAACAGTCTGATAAATCTGAGGGTAGCACTGTTTTTGAAAATATGGAGACAGAATTTGAAAAACGCCCCGAACCTGAATTTAAAGAAAATCAGCAGGAGGCACTTTTGGATGTTTCTGGTTTGGGAGCAAACACAGCTTTGCTGGGGAATGGTAAATAGCTGATAAACGAGGCAGCAGTGAAAGGCAATGTGGCAGAGGATATCCTAAGGCAGAGCGCCCTGGAGGAGGGCGGTATTGTTCCTATAAATGCTAGCCCTGTCTTGGTCTTGGCTAATCAAAGTATACATTTCGAATCTGTGGGCCCTGTAGAGAATCAAAGGAAAAATGGCGTGATTAATACTCCAGTACAAAACCTAGCGGGCACAAAACAAAAGTAAAAGCAGAGCAAAACCCCAAGATCAGTAGATAAAAGGAAAAATTCTAGATCTACAACATCGAAGGATATACAAGAAAGTAGAAGAAAACTTACAATGGGCCATACGACTGGAAAACAGGGATTGAAGCAAGGGAAAAATACAGAAGCTGTAAGCCCCATACGGAGATGGGTTCAGGCAAAAGGAGGGGTTAAAACCCTGATATCCAGACTTTCGGATGTGAGATTAGCAGACGATATTTGTGAGGCACTAAGGCTATCATCGGGAGAAACCCCTGAGGCTCCATCTGATGTGGTTTGTTGCCAACAACATGCCTGTGCTATATTTGCTGAAGAAGAACAGGAAGAAGAGGATCCGCAAAAGAACCCTCCGGGTGAAGACACTCTAATAGGGGAATTGTCATTACTCTCACTTATATTGCAGTCCCTTAAAGATCAAAGAGAGGAAACAAGGGAACTTTTCTCTCAAGTTAAGGCTGATAATCCTGATATTCAGCAGTCGTTAAAAGATGTAAATTCAAAGGTTGGGACTATTATTAATGATATAGTGGACTTTCAATCAAGGGTTGCTGTCATGGAAGAGGCAACCTCGCAGATGACTAGTACTGTCAAACAACACCACGATTTGCTAACTTCAATGCAGCTCGTTACGAGGATCAATACTCGAAATTGTTTTATATATGGATGATCAATGAATTTGAATTTCCTCTCCTTTTTTACAAAAATATAAGATTAATGAAATGAAAATATCTTTCCATATCTGCAGTGATTAATTTGCATCATTTCTAAATATTCAACCTATAATCACACCTTTGAAAAAATCGATTACCATTTGCTTTAAAATTCAGAAACTTACTATAGTCCTTTTTTCATAAAAAGCTGAAAATCGAAGACCTGGAAAATCGCCAACGGCGGAATAACCTGAAATTATTTGGAATTCCAGAGGGGCAAGAAGGGACTGACTCGAAGGGTTTCGTTGTACACTAAATGCAGAAGGCTTTTCCGGACTTGGGTGACATGGACAGGGATTGCCAGATTCAGAGGGCACATAGACTACCATTAGTACAGCGAAGGCAGGATGCCAGATACCTACTTCCTTTCCTTATTTACTTTGGCAATTTTTTGCTTAGGCAAGCAGTTTCATTGAAAGCTAGACCTAGAACACCTATCTCTGTAGAATCGTATTCTATTTTTTTTACATCTGATTTCTGTAGAGAGACAATGGAAAGGCGTTGGCAATTAAGGTTATTGATTGACCCATTAAAATCAACTGGAGTACTGGCGTACCTACAAGAACCGGCGCGCCTGAAAGTAATACGGGAAAGACAGTCATATGTTTTTATGTCTGAACTCGAGGCGAAAGAAGCACTGTGTAGATAGCAGACAGGGGGGAAGGGATAGGGAAAAGGGTCTTGACCAGATTAATATCTGGGATGTGGTATTAGGGGGTAGGTTTTGGGGGTATCAATTTATGTAGTGTTTTGGAATTTTTTCTTTCTTCCCTAATATCTGTAAATATAATCTGGGGGGTTTTTTCTTCTTTTTTTCTTGACATCAGATAAAATGATGGACAGATTGTAGGGAACTAGGTCTCGAGGGCCACTGTGGAGACCGAAGTCTCAGTTTGCTGCCAAAAACCAGCGGCAGCTTAAGGAAGAGGAAGATTCCTCCTTCTAGGAGTAGGGGGGTGGTGCTTGCTTTTTGGGAGGCTGGGGTGGTGGTGGCAAAGGGAGAGGGAAAAACAGGGAAAAAAACAAAGGCTGGATAATAAGGAACCAAAAGGATAGTAAAGTAGTGGAATACAGTATTAACTCAACAATAAAAATGGGGGGCATGGGTGGCAGCGTTGATTGCATTGTTTTTTTTATGGATCAGTTAAAATGTATGTGCTTAGCATAGAATGTGGCCGGATTGAACAGTAAGACTAAGAGGCAACTGGTAACAGAGGAACTAAAAATGTATAGTCCCCATATCGTTATGTTGACAGAAACACATCTTTCGTATAAAGATTGCGGCCTGCTAAAGCAGCTAGGGTACCAAGTGATAGTGTGTACCATGCAAAGTGCCTCTATACGGGGTGTCGCTATATGTAGACATAAACGGGCTGAGGGGGTAATTGGGAATTCAATGGCAGATAAAGTTGGTAGGTGGGTAATGGCACAGATAAAGATAAAAGGAAGAAATTATATATTTTGTGCAGTGTATGGCCCGAACACTGATGACCCTACTATATTTGACGTGATAAATACAGAAATGTTAAATTGGGAGGGGAAGAGGGTTGTGATGGATGATTTTAATTGCATCATGGATTATAACATTGATACAACGAGACAGGGGATTTTAAAGAATGAGAAGGAAAAGATCTGCAATATGGGCAATAGGCTGGTTACAGACTGTTAGGGATGTGTGGAGAACTCTATACCCTAATATACCAGGGTATACTTATTTTTCGGCTCCCCACAAATTATATTCCTGGATTGATATGGCCTGAGCTACCAACTCTATCGTATGGTCCACCGATATGGAAATCTGCCCAAAGCTGACCTCCGACCATAACCCCATACTCCTTACATTAAAAATTTTAGAGGAGAATAAGGAAGTTAGACCTTTTTAATTTCCTAGATATTTGTTGACCAACCAGGAGTATGTGGCTAAGATTAGGGGTCAATTGGAGAATTTTTGTTAAGGAAAATGTAGGAACAGCTTCTCCTATAGTAGTGTGGGACACATGCAAAGCAGTTGTTAAAGGTTATATCCAGCAATATATCTGGCGACAAAACAGAAAACGAACAAATATAACTAACACAACTATACTAGAGATTCGGAAGGTGGAGTATCAACATGCAGAGGCTATTATAAAAGGCTCATAGGATATTGAGCGACTGGATTTTAGGTTATTTGAATTACGCTCGGCCCTGAAGAAAATATGGAGAGAGAAAAGTGTGGCAAGTTATAATAAATATTGTCTATCACAGTATGAATTTGGGGAGAGTATAGGTAAAGTACTTGCTTTTAAGGTGGCAGACGATCAGGCTAAGGCTCATATAAAAGCTATAGAGGGGCTCAATATAAAAAATATATGAGCAACCAGAGCAGATATTAGAACAGTTTCCTCTTTATTACAAAACATTATATACTCCACACTAAAGCCCACACAAGAGGATATCTGTAGGTATATTCAAAATAGCTTTGTAAGTAAGATGGGGAGTGAGGAATCAGACTCTCTTGGGGAAGGTATCTCAATAAACGAGATAGAACTAGCAATGGGGGCATTACCATCAGGGAAGGCTGCGGGAGAAGATACCATTCCTCTAGAATTTTATAAAATATTCAAGGATGTTATGTTAGTACCATTTAGTCAGGAGATAGAGGAAATTGGGATTAGGGGGAGAACTCCTGACTCATGGCATATGACAAAGATAAGAAGAAAAATAAACCAGTAGAGGAATGTGGGTTATATTGACCAATCTCACTGATAAATGCAGACGCAAAAATATATGCAAACATTTTAGCTAAACTCTTGGCCCCAATAATGCCCAATTTGGTTTCCCCCCATCAACATGGGTTTATTCAAGGGAGGAACACTACTGCTCACGTAAACACGGCAGTAAGTGCATTTGACCTTGCAATCATCAGACCCACCTCACTTGGTATGATTTTATTAGCTGCAGAAAAGGCGTTTGACGGAGTGGGGTGGGATCTCTTGTGGGCTACGATAGCAGCCTTCGGGATAAAGGGTCAATTTCTGAAGCAGATACAAGCATTATACGATAGACCATGTGCTAAATTGGCCTATTTGGGCCTGCAGTCATCTACTTTTCCGGTATTGTGTGGTACTCGCCAGGGATGGCCTCTTTCGCCTTTATTATTTGCTCTTTATATAGAGCCATTTATTTCTGTATTGCAAAAAAATGAGCGAATAAGTGATTTTAAATCTGGGGCAAGTTCTCTGAAGGTTGTCGCCTATGCAGACGATATAGCGTTTTTTTCAACAGAACCAGGAGAAGCGCTGAAAACGATAACTGAAGTAGCGGGACAGTTTGGTCTAATTTTGAGCCGTAAATTAAATGTTAATAAGACTCAAGTTCTTATTAATCATAAACCTTTGATGCCAGTACCTGGAGTTTACCCAAATGTTATTTACTTAGGGGTCAGGATAACAGCGCGGATTGACTGTATATTGTCACTAAATTATGATGCACTAGTAAAAGAGACGAACAGGTCTTTAAAAAAATGGCATAAGTTACCGATTGGGATTAGCAGCAGAGTTAATATTATTAAAATGGAAATTTTGCCTAAATTTCTTTATCTTTTCCGTTCTGTTCCGTTCCATTACGCGTCCCAAACACATTCTTTAAAAAATTGGATGGAATATTAGGTAGTTTTGTGTGGGTATATATACGAAGGCAAGACGAGAAATTGATTGGTTAAAACTTTCTTTTAGCCAAGGTTGCCTAGAGTTCCCAGACTTTCAAAACATATTTTTGGTCAGCTTGTTTTATTAGCTTACGTAGTCTTATTAACTCCGCCAACACTATTTTTAGCCACAAGTTTATTTTGGAATTTGAGAGCCATATCTTTCTATATAGACTTAATGACCCTAACTATTTTAAAAGGGTAAAATGTAAGACTCAAGATTAGCTATAGCTAGGGTCTGGACATCACCAAAACCTCCAACTGTGATGGACTGGTGGCTGTTAGTAAGACAGATCTATGTCATTGAATTTGCATTGGCTTGGCTGAGAGTGGCTCGTTCTATGATTAAATGCACTGTAATATGGGGACGTATTTTTTTTGTGAAATTGCAAATTGTTAAACCTTCCCCTCCATTATTTTCTTTTCCTTTTTTAGTGATTGCATCAGATTGCTGTTAGTTTTTATAATTTAATAATATGTATCGTATTGGTTCTTATTTGATGCCTTTTCCTGGTTAAATCGCAATATTTACAAAAAATAAAAAATGAAAATAAAAGGAAAGGAAAGGTACTGCAAGGGGGAACTGGGATGCCTTACCCATGCATGAGGTTGATGTGTTACTGGTAATAAATATGTGCTGAAAAAAAGAAATGGACTCCTTGAAAAATTATCCTTAAACCATCCTTAAAAAATGTTGTGGCCTTAACGTGAACCCATCCAAGCAATCAGGGGCGGCCTTAGGCATGTGCAAGCTGTGCACCTGCACAGGGTTACCAAACCCCAGGGGTCACCACGCCAATATATATCCTTAATATAGCAATCCTCTGAGGATGGATTCATATTTGCGTGGCGGCCCCTGGCAGGGATTTGGCGGCCTCCGGCTCTGTTCCACTTCCAAACACCCTGACCTCCCCTTTTCACTGGCCTCCGTGCTCCGCCCCGACCGGATCCCCTCTTCCGGGACCCTTTACCTACGCTCCCTGCCCAGGGTCGCCATGAGCCTAGAGCCGCCCCTGAAGCAATACATGAAAGCCAATGGTTGGAAAGGCTGACCAAAGCTTGCTTTGTCTCTCTCCTTCTGTGTTCCTCTTATTGTATTTTTTTTAATACTTGATGCCACGAGGCTATCCAAACAGCTGAATATATAGGTAACGAGACCTAATTAGAGGGGACCTGTCTGATGACGTAATCGACTGGTGAGTTGTGCACCTAAAATGGAAGGTGTGTTGAATACAGCCCTGCTGTTCCCATCTTTGGCACTCTAAAGTCAAAGAAACCAATGTCTGAGCGCAGAAGTGACAAAGTGGAATATTTCTTTGCCTTTAAAATAATTTGTTGCACTTCCGTGACTGTCAAGCGGCTTTTCTTAGTCATGTAAATTCCAATGTATTGACATTATACTTTATTAAAACCAGTAACAACCAACAAAAACACCTGAGCTCGTGTGCTGGCAATACATTCTAACAATCATGTCCCCTTTCACTTAGTTTTACAAAAAATATTTTTTAAGTTAATTTCTTACCCTGGCCTACAAGCTGTCAGCCTCCCTGTCAACTTCTAGCATGTTGTTTTCTTTCCATTCCAGAATCTTTGTATCTCTACAAAGGACAGACTCAAAAGAAAATTGTTTTGACAGTCGAGCAAGTGAAAGGCAAACATGGCACGCTGGTGTTATGGGGTGCTGGCACCCTTTGGCTTCCACAGATACAAAGAAAAAAGGGTGAGTGTTTTGAATCTCGTCTTTTGATCCATATTGTGTCATTTGTACATGTTTGCTAGCCTGCAGGAACCATTCTCTGGGTTTTTGTGTGTGGAATCACAAAATCTATTGACCTTTCAGGCTTTTTCTCAACAGTAGGGAGTAGCTACCAGGCACACAGAAAGTAAGAATCCTAAGTCTGGGATCCCCTGTAAAGAGGGCGTCTGCTCTGGGCTACTGCATCTGCGATTGAAAGATGCACTTCAAAGGCATTGGTGTAAGGCCAGCCTGGATGTGACTTCAACAAAAAGACACTAAAGAAAGGGAGTTAGAGGAACAATAGCTAAGGCTCACCCTCCAAAAACTATAGTCAAACAAATGGTCTCTGTTACCAGATTCCTAAGAGCCTTGCCAGTTAATATGAACCACACTCAACATCCAATGGGGTCGGTTGTGGAAAAATCATATTATGTAAAAAAAGGAGAAATTGCTCCTTTTTTAGGTGTCCCCTCACTCACCAGGGTTGCCCCATGGTGACATGCTTCATCATTGGGGCCATCCCAGTCCTCTACGGGCTGGGGCGTGCTACGACTTGCGAGTTACGTAGGAGCACTTTTCAGAAGACTATGTGTGGTGCATGTGTATATGAAGATAGGGCGCCCTAAACGTAATGTGTCAAGGTGTTGATAGGTACACCTTGACACATTACGTTTAGGGCGCCCTATCTATCCACCCCGTTTTTAATATTACCACCTAGAGGCAAAAATAAAGTTTATTGTCAACCTACTGGGCAGGTATTTTTAAGATACGTCACATAGTCCACTCCACATATACACATGCACCACACATAGTCTTCTGAAAAGTGCTCCTACGTAACTCGCAAGTCGTAGCACGCCCCAGCCCGTAGAGGACTGGGATGGCCCCAATGATGAAGCATGTCACCATGGGGCAACCCTGGTGAGTGAGGGGACACCTAAAAAAGGAGCAATTTTTCCTTTTTTTACATAATATGATTTTTCCACAACCGACCCCATTGGATGTTGAGTGTGGTTCATATTAACTGGCAAGGCTCTTAGGAATCTGGTAACAGAGACCATTTGTTTGACTTCAACAAAAAGATCACAGTTGCAACAAACATGACAATGTCCAGCCAAAGCTGTGGATACACTACTTTCTTGATAATAATGCCACAACATTGAAACATATACTGAGTTTAAAGGGAGTTGAAAGTGTTCCAATCCCTTTATACGAGCTTGCTTCAAAGCAGTATCTGCTTTTTTAAATAGTAAATCTTTAGAAGAGCTGAGAGAAGAAAGTTACCCTGAGTGCAGAACTAGCAAGTCAGAATGGTCAACAGTCAGACATGTACATATTGATATTAATAGAAGTGCAATAGGCCTCAGCTACTCTTGTAAATCAAAAGGGTTATCTGTTCAGTGGGGTCTGTCAGTTAGGTTGTATGCCAGGATATCATTGTTCGAAATATAGTGACATGAATAGTGTGTCCTAAAGATTGTTTACAAAAATATCTGCTCATTGAATTTGCTAATATTAATTGCATACGGGTGATATTTTTGTAAACTTTATTTAGGACTGGAACTTCATGCCATATAATACATATTCTGGAACCATACAGCCAGTTGTGTTAAACTGGGCAGAAACAACTCTGTACGCAAATAATTGCTCTCATAGGTGAAACAGAATGCATTGTTGATGAAAAATATTTTTGCAGTTGGTGTTATTTTGTTACATAATGCCTTAAACCAAAAGAATGGTTGATTGATATCTTTATTGTTCGGTTAGTTAAAACCATTACAATTACGTATAAAAATACGTGCATGATGGCAAGCTTTTCAAATCGCATTTCTGATCGATAGACTGTGCACAGATTGCAAATACTTAAAAGTTTGAACAATCATAGAATACAAAAATTGACAAAACATGTGTTTTTGGCTGAACTAACAAAGGAGGCCTGTTGAAGTCGCCATCAGGGTGATTTGGCAAGTCCTTTTGTTGTAACAGTAAATTTCGCTGGGTAAGAAGTACGTTCCAGCGTAGCGTGGAACAACTCCTAATTAGGGATTTAGGTGCCATTAATTCATTATCGACAAAGTGCTTGGGCGTGACCATTTGGTAAAACTGATATTTCATTAAGCAGAAAGGTATTGTCAATAATTCATTATTAAGCATTGGCCCCTGTTAGAAGACACACCAAGCAATCTTGTTAGCCACTGTTCGTGACTGGAGTGTGGCGTCTCGCTGAGTTTGAGGGAATACACATGTAATGGGGTGCTTGATGGCTTGTCATGCCATGGAACATTGTGTTTATGCTTTTTACACTACAGTGTTCCCTATGAGTTACAATCATGTAAGGTTGTTTTCAGGTAACTAAATTAACCCCTTGGCCGCGGGGGTAATTGCCCCGCTGTGCGGGGGGGCGCGCACAGCGCCCCGGTGCTAATGACAATCTCAGCGTTTGTGTGGAACGTTCAGCACAGCGGGGAAATTAGCCCTGCGTGCAAGCATTGGAGCCGTTATGACGAGCTGAGCTCGTCATGAGCACACGGCAACTGTGGCTCATGACGAGCTGAGCTCGTCATGAGCATGGGAGGGGTTAAAGAATCAAATGCTGAAGAGCCACAGGAAGAACACATTAACCACAATATTGGGTTGTCCTTTGGGTTGGCCAGTGTTTTACAGCCAATGAACAACTTCTGTATGCAGGAGGCCTATGAGGCTTGCAGGTAACTGACTCTCTTTCACCAGATCTTGCAGAGGTTCTGTTGGGAATGAGAAACAGATTGAATCATCAGTCTGTCTTCACCCTACTACTACATTTTCAGATTGACTTGATACTCGGAAAGGTTCATTCATGTTCCATAGCTGTGGATGCTGAAGATCACCCTGCTGGGCTGTTGTACAGTTTCAGGTGAATATGAGCCCTTTTCCCTTTGCTTAAAAGACATCATGCTTAAGACTGGGCAGAAAGGCAATTAGGAACATTGATTTGGTATTCACCGAGGTACAGCTGGAGTGAGTTGTAACTTGCTAGAACCTGACCCCAGCTCGAATGTTGTTAACATGGTCAAAGGCCAGGGCTATAGTGCTGGAGTTTGTGAACATATGGTTGCACGTTGTGGGATTAGCATACTAAAGGAGATTGTCTATTTCTTTCCGGACGTGCAGCCACAACGGTTAGTGAACTCTAGGACTACATTACAAGACCAGAGGCTACCATTATGCAATAACTTTTATTGCTGCCCACACATACAGCCCTTTAAAGTACATGTTACATCATAAACTAAACATTCCATAGAACATATTAAAATGTTGTGGTAACCAGGCTTCGTCCTCCTGGACAGTTAAGTATATGTTTATTTATCTCTATGCTATTTACCATTACGTTTTAGTATTAAGTGTATAAATTACCAATGTTAAGGTTCTTATCTTAGGATCCCTACCGTTATCTTTAGTGCCCCTTTCTGTATGCTTTAACCACCTTTCTGCTGTAAAAAAAAATACAACTGAGTGGAATGTAAGTAAAATGTTACCTTTTTCTTCCTGTACCCTTCCAATTTATGGACTGGTTTTTTACTACCCCACTTCAAAGCTTAATTTCCAACTTAAATGAAACATTGATACGTGAAAACGAGGCCTCTGACCTGAATGTGATCGCCACGGAGTCAGATGCTCTCGTCTCCGCTGCTGGCCTCGCCTGCGGAAGCATGATGTGGGCATCCATCCGGGCGGGTGTGTATTGCAGGCTCCAGTGTCGGCTGACTGTCCGTTGCTCGGGTGCAGCCGACACCGGCCTGCTTGCTTTCTCCCTGCTTGCACCCCCTCCATGATGCAGATCGCGAGTGCGGGGCTCACACTGCTTTCGGCGAGGCGGGCCTCCCGTTTTGAGACTCGCCTGGCAAAAAATTAGGCGGAAGCAAGTGAGGCCACTCTGGCTCACGCTGTGCGTTGCTATGGCTACGCAGAGCGGCGAGCTTAATGGCAGCCCTTTAACTACATAACTACTTGATTCCGGTAAGACTGCCACACTTTGCCAGACTCTGCCTATATTAAATTAAAATAATAATAATAGGAAAATATTTATCTGAAGGGGATAATGTATCTACAGGTTAACCCTTAGGATTGAGACAGGGACCTGATCTCCTTTAGATATTTAGAATGTCATAAAATGGAGCACAGTTTAATGAGGCCATCCCCCTTACTGAGAATGCACTAATGAGTTTCTTTGAGAAACAACTTAAGTCCTCATTGAAAGAGGCAGTGGAGGCAGCTTTTAGCAAAAGAAAAGGAGACCACGTGTCTGAGGAAGACTCAGCTGACCTCTTTGAGGAGGAAAACCCTCTACCCAAGAAAGGAGGTGAGGCCTTGAAAAAGACCAAACATCTTGAAGCCCATGGTAGCCTGTGCGCTACAAAGGACCGGTACTATCCCTAGGTAGTCTGTGCACTACAGATGATGCAGGTGCCCCTAGCGGCACAATGAGAAAGAGCAACCATTTTGGTGCAATAAGTACAGGTGTCCCTCGCAGCACAAGAAGACCAGGTGACCTTCATGGTACAAAGTACCTCAGTTCACCAACTGACAATGATGATGAATACTTGTTACTAATAAATTTTGAAGACGCCTTCCCTCCTTTTGCACTGATTCAGAGGGTTCTACTGAAAGTTCGAACGGAGCAATGCAGTATCGTTTTAGTTACACACTTTAGGAATACTCAAATTTGGCTCCCAAAGGTGATGGAATTTTCTCAGCCCATGGTGGGATATGACTTTTCTGTTCGCTGGCTTTCTTCTGGAAATCCTGTCTCCTTTCTTCTACTAAATTCAAAAATGTCTTTTCTTCTTTTAGGGAACATGTTAAATTATGTTTGTGAGCTTCTGCTATATCTGTTGCATTTTGTGCTAAGAAAAATTCTCCCATAAACTGTGCTGCTAGACTAGTGAGTACTGGATTCATATTCTTTCGAACAGGAACCTCTGAAAATATTACATTCAAGTTTGAATAATAATACTGCAATTTGCCTGTTTTATAAAACAGACTTGTTAGTACACTACATGAAATGCCATATGTTAGCGGTAAATGGTGATATGTGACACCTTCTGCTAATTAAGCTGGTAATTTCATACATTCATAACAATCACTAATTTCCATAGTATCTACATATTGAAACAATAACTTGGTGAAAACGTTTAAATCTGTGTTATTATCTGTTATGGTGTGATGTATTTCGGACTCATCTGATGCTTCTAGTTCTACTCTATCTCCCTTTAAGTTTGCTAATTTTCCCTTTGTATCTGTACTATTTCTCTTTTCTATGCTCATCAAATATGGTATCGCTATAGTTAAGACTAACCATACTATAATCACTAATAGGAGGCTACATATACATACTCTACAGCATTTCTTTAAACAATGTTGTTTTGGTCTTTCAGCAACTCTATCCTTAGTCATTTTAAGAAGATTTCTCTTCTTTCTTTACTTTGTTTCGGAAATGTAAAATTTCTGGTTTTGTTTCAAGGGGGTCTCACTTCTCCTTCATCAATCTGATCTGCAGTTATTTCCTCGTCACTTTCTTCATTTAAATCTAGGTTCTGAAGTTCTTCATGAATCACATAGGTCCACTCAGGGCCTTTGAATTTGTTATTCAGTATTTTTAATCTTTGACTCCTTCGTCTGGGGTTCTCATTTGAATATACAGACTGACTAGTGACTTCATTCACCTGGTCGGGTTCTTCATTTATTGTCTTTAGATTATATCTTAATCTTTTGACAAATCTAGGACAATTCTCACCTTTCCTAACCCTTTTGGGTTGCACTGTACTTTCACTTTCTTCGTCACTCTCGAGTGTTCTTTTATTTACATTATTTTGTGGCACAGTTTGATTTTCGTCGTTTTCTGCGTCCCTCTCTATCTGACCTAGTTCAGGACTTCTCCTTGTGCACCATTCGCCTGAACGTGTTCTGCTTCTTCTATCTGGTCCTGTTCAGGGTTTACTCTAATTTGTTTTTCTTCTTCCTGAACTTGTTCTTCTTTTTCTAAATGGTCTTGCTCAGGTCTTATTGCGCTAGACTGATTTACAGCCTGAACGTGTTCCTCTAAACCTATCTGTCCCTCCTCAGATCTGAGAATGATTTGGTTCACCTCTGTCAGTGTATTTTTCTTTCTTTATCTGTTCCTGCTCAGGGACTCCGGCAATATCAAAATCAATTTCCTGAGCTTGTTCTTCTATTCCTGTCTTGTCCTCACTAATTTCTTGCTTTTCTATTTTTGTTCTGCTTCTTATTTTTATAATTACATCTGATATGTCAACCACTGCTATCCAATCCTCCTGGCTAGTGCTTGGTTGTTCTTGTTCAGCTATTCCACAGTCTGTTATTCTAGACTTTCAGCTGCACAACCTTCTGTACCCTAAACTGCAGGTATCTGTTTTAGATTTTCCTCATCAGGGGCTGGTACTCTTTTGGTATGACTGGTGTGAATCCAGTTAGGCACACCTGCACATTTCACTGCTGTTGTTGTAACCAATATGACATGTTTCGGAGTACTCCACCTGGGTGCTAGTCACGTCTCTCAGGTGTGATTCTTCACCACCACCCAGTCTCCAGTATTTAGATCATGTGCTTGATCCGGCTGCCTGGCATCTGCGTCTTCTCCAACCTAGTAAGAGACAGAATGCACTAGGTCAGCCAATCTTTTACAATAGTCTAATACCAGATCATCAGTTATACTTAACGGTCTGTGTCCTGGTAAAAAGGCTAATCTCATTGTTCTTCCCATGAGTATTTCATGGGGACTCAACCCTGTGTTTCTGTCTGGATTGTTTCTCAGTCCCATCAGAACAAGATGTAATACATCTGGCCAACACAGTGATGTTGATGCGCACACCTTTGCCAATCTTGATTTTATTGTGCCATTCAATTGTTCTACTACCACAGAAGCCTGTGGGCGGTAAGCAAAGTGCAATTTTTGTTAACTTTTAAATGCTTCACAAATCAATCAAATGATTTCATTATTAAAGTGAGATCCTCTATCTGATTCCACAGCTACTGGGAAACCAAAACGAGGTATAAGTTCCCTCAACAATAATTTGGCAACTGTTATACTGTCATTTCTTCTGGTAGGATATGCCTCCACCCATCGTGAGAACAAACATACTATGACAAGGTTGTACTTCAATCCCCTACATGGTGGTAACTGAATGAAATCAACCTGCAACCTCACAAATGGTCCTTCTGCCTTTCCAATTCTTCCCCCACTGACCACTGCCTGGGTTGTTCTGCTGACAAATTAGGCATCTCTGGCAGAGGCTTTCTGATGGATACATCTGCCAGTAGATTCCTCACCTTGATTCCTCACCTTGTGAATATCCCCTGCGTCAGCAACATTCAGAAATTATTTTGTAGCTCTACATGCCGACGTGGACGACGTCACAGAAGCACTGCTTCGCGCGCGGCTCCACTGACGTCACCGACTCCATAATAGACCTACGCGTGATTACATCAGTTCCCTTTTTTCCACGTCGTCAACGCTAACGGTTTTTCTAGGGATCCTCAGTAGCTCGTTTGTTACTCTGTTACTGTCGAGTATTTCCAGTGTTTTCTTGTATCTATTCATGATGTCTTCGAAGAAAACTGGTTTCAAGCCCTGTGGAGAATGCGAAAAAATTATGTCTATAACTGATCCGCATGAAGATTGTGTATGGTGTCTCTCATCTGACGACACCGTCCAAGGTTGTCCCAGTTGCAAGAAGATGAACCCCAAGGCGTTGCGAGAAAGGGAGGCAAAGCTTCTTGTGGCGAAGTTGAAGGGCAAGAAGGAGAAGAAAAGGTCGAAGTCCTGTTCCAGACGTTCGAGGTCCTGTTCGAGGTCAAGGTCGGCTTCGAGGTCGTCTTCGGAAGCACTGGTCTCAACGTCATTCCGAGAGAGAGTCGGATCCGAAGTCGAGGTCTCCAGGTCGTCGACATCGGAAGGATTATGTTTCTCCTTCACCTACTGTACCCGAGCCGGAAGGTGAGCCATCGCCTGTTGGTTCACCGGAGCAGTCTCCGGCTCGAGAGTCGAATCTGACCCCGACGTCGATATATTCTCCAACTCGAGAGGAGGAAAGAGGCTCCTTTGCCTGAGGTTTCTGTGACTCAGGTCCATCGTCCTGAAGTTCCAGTTGACGCGAATCCGGTGCTTCCTCAGGAGCAATCTGTGGGCTCGTACCCTCCTTTTCCAGGCCCGGGGAAAGATCCAACGCATTACTTAAATGCTATGTACAGGGTCTTTTCAAGAGCCATGTACCCCTCTGGAGCACCGGTTGGTCCCATGGGTCCGATGGCTTTTAATCTGGTAGTCCCTCCGACGTATGCTCCGGCACCGTTCATGCCCTTTTGCCGGCACCGGCTCCGTCTTGGCCTCTCTCGGCACCGCCAAAGTCATCAACGCTGATGCCATCTTCTCAGGCGCCGGTTCCAATTCGACCTTGTATGCTCCAGCCAGTTCCTTCGGCTTCGAGCTCGACGCCAGCACCGGCTCCTTCGGAGTCGATTGCGGATCCACCAAGGCCGATCCCGATGATGAGGTCTAGAAGGGAAGCTCAGCGGCTTCTAGAGGAAGAGAGATATAGAGAAGAGGAAATGGAGGAAGGTGAACTGCAGGAATCTGAAGATTTCTTTGATGATCTTAAGGAGTCTAGTGGTCTAGAGCTTTCCTCTGCTCCGGATGTTCCATCAAAAGATGTAGCACCATATCATGTAGTCATTAAAAAGGCAGCTGAGCTTTTAAATTTAAATCTGCCCACTGCAGAATTTAAATCAAACATTTTAACGGACGTGCTTCACTCTCCCTCATCAGTGGTAGAACCTATGCTTCCTTTTAATGATGCCTTAATAGAACCAATCTTGGAGGTGTGGCGTAAGCCTTTTTCGGCTCCAGCAGTTTCAAGGGCTGTCGCAAGGAGAAATAGGATGGCTCCTGGAGATCTGGACTTCTTATCTTCCCATCCTTCTCCTGAAAGCTTGGTGGTACAGGTGGCCTGCTCCAAAAAGTCTACTGGTTCTTTTCCTCAAGTGCCTGGTGACAATGAGTCTAAGAAACTAGATCATTTGGCTAAAAAGGTTTTCTCTTCAGCTAGCATGGCTCTCAAGTCAACAAACGCCACTTGCCTTTTAGGGCGTTACATTCACACTCTATTGGACTCTGTGAAACAGTTAGTTCCTAAGATTCCTGACAAGGACAAGCAGAGCTTCAAAGAGGTTCTTGCTAATACTCAAGCTGCTGCTCTCCAAGTCATCCAGAGTGGCTTGAACACAGCTGACTCTGCGGCAAGGGTCATGGTTGAAGTCATCTGAGTTTTCTGCTGATGTCCAGGCTACCTTAATAGATCTTCCATTTGATGGTTCGGGCCTGTTTGGGAAGAAGGCGGATACTGCCTTGGAGAGATTTAAGGATAGTCGAGCAACAGCTAGATCTTTGGCCTCCAGTCCAGAGGTTCTGTGAGTAAAAGGTATAGAGGATTCGGAAGGTCTTCCTTTCAATCTTTCAAGCAACCACAGCAGCAGCAGTAGAATCCGCTGTACAAAGGGGCCGTCCTCAAGGGCGTCAAGCCTCTTCCTCCTCCTCCTCCTCCTCCTCCTCCTCTTCCCACCCCCTCCTATCACAGCAAAGCAGCCCTAGATCCGCCATTCCGGATCATGTTGGTCCTGTGGGGGGTCGGCTTACTCATTTTCTACAGGATTGAGAATCGGTCACGTGAGACCTTTGGGTTCTCAATCTTGTAGAGAATATGTATGCTCTACCCTTTCGGGAATTTCCCCCAAATTACCCTCCTTATCAAGGATTTTGCACGGAGGACCACCTACTTCTGCAGGAGGAAGTCCTGGCATTACTAAAAAAAGGTGCGATAGAGGTGGTTCTGCTATTCCCGGTATTTAATGATACCCAAGAAGGATGGCAGACTTCGTCCAATCTTGGACGTCAGGGTCTTGAACCTCTATCTGAAACAGGAGAAGTTCAAGATGCTCACCCTTGCGCAGGTTCTTCAAGCGCTGCTGGAAGAGGACTGGATGGTGTCAATCGACTTAAAGGATGCCTATTTTCAAATTCCCATCCTGAGGTCGCACAGGAAGTATCTCCGTTTTACGGTGGGGTCGCAACATTACCAGTTTGCGGTCATTCCGCTTGGTCTTACTACTGCACCTCGAGTCTTCACCAAGGTGATGGCGATGGTGGCAGTCCATCTCAGAAGGTCAGGGATACCAGTATCCCCTTATCTGGATGACTGGCTGATCAAAGCAGAGTCGCCAGAGAGGGTGCTCCAGCATCTGCAGATTACAACACAGTTGTTGTACAGGTTGGGTTTCTTGATAAACGTGCCCAAATCTCACCTGGTGCCCTCTCAGCGCAACCTGTTCGTAGGTGCGGTGCTGGATACCACTGTGTGCCAGGCATTCCCTCCTCCACAAAGGAATCTCGACATACAGGATATGATTCCTTTATTTTACAACGGAGCAGTCGTTCCAGTCCTGAAGGTCCTTCGCCTGCTCGGTCTGATGGCTTCCTGCATTATGTTGGTCAATCATGCACGCTGGCACATGAGGGCACTCCAGTGTTGTCTCCGCAGGCAGTGGTATCAGCACAACAGAGATCTCAGGGAATCAATCAGGATCTCCAGAGAAGCTGCAGTGGATCTGTCTTGGTGGAGCGTGGAAGGCAATCTGTCTCAAGGAAAGCCTTTTCATTTACCTCCATCGGTAGCCACAGTGATAACAGATGCATCCACTCTAG
The DNA here is from genome assembly GCF_964263255.1 of Lissotriton vulgaris. Lineage (NCBI taxonomy): Eukaryota > Metazoa > Chordata > Amphibia > Caudata > Salamandridae > Lissotriton > Lissotriton vulgaris. The sequence continues at coordinate 554,565,567 of NC_141693.1, read as the reverse complement.
GGTGGGGTGCTCATCTGGGGGATCTGGAGATCAAGGGTCTTCGGTCTCCAGAAGAAAGGTTACTTCACATCAACCTTCTAGAGTTGCGGGCGATACGTTTGGCACTCAAGGCCTTCCTCCCTTCCCTTCGCGGTCAGTCGGTTCAAGTCCTAACGGACAACACGACCGCGATGTGGTATGTCAACAAGCAGGGAGGAGTGGGGTTGCATTGTCTTTACAGAGGGGCTCTGCGACTTTGGACTTTGGTCATGGGTTCAGGACCATCAGATTTGTCTGATGGCAAATCATCTGACCGGAGTTCTGAACGTTCTTGCAGACAGTCTCAGTCGGCAGTTCTCGGCCGACCACAAGTGGAGGCTTCATCCAGAGGTAGTTCGTCACGTATTTCGGACGTGGGGAACTCCTCGAGTGGACCTGTTTGCCACTCAGGAGAATACTCACTGCCCGTCATTCTGTAGTCTCCAGTATATACGAATCTAGGACTCTAGTGTATTTTTCCCAATTCATGCCCATATATAGGTATAATTCACCCGATCCTTATATAGGCATAGAAATCATACCCATATTTAGACTGAGCCTATGCAGCCCAAATACGGCAGGCTACTTCCACTAAATTCCGAAAATCCACAACGATTTCTTATAAAAACCCGCCTTCAGCAGCCTTGGGACTTCCCCTTGCCTGAATACTAATTTATCTAGGAAATCATGGAGTTTTCAAAGAACTGAGTCTTTGATGACGTTATTATGTCCAATCATACGTCAAACTCGGCACCTTCAAGGTATAAATATGCCTACATTTGCCCAGACAAACGCACAGTGGTTTGGAGCAGTTCGACTATCTACTTGCCCGATGCAGCTCGCCGCAGCAAGTGCCGAAGGAAGCAGATCCTCCAGCTGACGCACTGAGAGACGCTGTCTTTTCTCCTGCCGAGAAATCCAGCTCTGGTGTTTCCAGGCTACCCTTGCGGGTTGCTGGGAAATCGAGTCCTGAGAGAGAGATACAAGACCTCCTTCATTCTAAAACCAAGGTACGGAGCTGATTAGACCCTTGGAGAATTCTAGTTTAGATTCTTGGCAGAAGAAATACTAAACTTAAGCTACACCTCACTTACTTCTTCCCTCGTACTAGACTTAGGTTAGGTACACCGGGGTAGGCGTTTTTTAGAAGCACCAGTTGAGTACTTTTAGTCAATATTTTATCACTGTATGTCTTTTATGTATTTTAGGTTTTTTATGGCGTAGAAACCATATCATGCTCTTACAGTACTATTTTATAATACTCTTCGTATTATATGCCTTGTACTTTATAACCAGTATTACGATTGTAGCAGTACATTTCTTATGCTTGAGAAAAAAGACTGTTCAATAAATACTTTTTATTGAAAACGCCTGTCTCTCTATTTTCTCAGCACCTCTGGTGAAACGAAGCATGCACAATTGACTGAGTAAAATAGCTATCTATTGTTTCAGCGACTCTAGAGATGGATTTCTTATTCTTGGGAAACAAAGTTGTCATGTTTATGCGGTTGTCAGAAACGAATCCCTTCTTGTGAATTCGAGAAAGTTTCTAGTGACCTCTGAGCTGGCTGGCACTCACAATTAAGTCTAATAGATTCGGTAGAGACCTAGTCGACCTCAGTCCTACGTCTAAACTACAGGATATACTATTCCAATGCGCAGAGCCTAATTGGAATATAGGAACTACACTACACCGATGCAGGGAGCTTTGGGGGACGTGTTTCAGTTGAGTCGGGGCTCACAACTCCTTTACGCGTTTCCTCCCATACCTTTGATTCCTCGTGTTCTGAGGAAGGTTCGCCAAGACCGGGCCCAAGTCATATTGATCGCCCCTGATTGGCCAAGAAGGGTGTGGTACACATATCTTATCCACCTCTCCTCGTGCCCTCCGCTCCGTCTCCCTCTCAGGGCAGACCTCCTCTCGCAGTCGCAGGGGCAGGTTCTACACCCCCACCTCCAGACCTTACACCTTCATGCCTGGAGATTGAACGGGGCAACCTGAATTCTTTTTCTCTCTCACATGACGTGGTGGATGTCATATCAGCCAAGCGTCATTCCACCAAGTCTATCTATTCTTATAGGTGGTCCAAGTTTGTCTCTTGGTGTGGGGAGAAGTCCATTGACCCTTAGAAGGCTTGTTTGTCTGACATTCTTCAGTTTGTTCTTTCGATGGCCCAGCAAGGATTTGCTGTAGCGACAGTCAAAGGTTATCTGTCGGCCTTGTCTGCATTCCTTTGTCTGCCAGGTCAGCCGCCCTTATTTAAATCTCCTATTGTTTTAAGGTTTTTAAAAGGCCTTACAAATACATTTCCTCCTACTCCTTTTATTGTACATCAATGGGACTTAAACCTTGTCCTTACTTTCTTGATAGGATCACCCTTTGAGCCTTTGCACAGGTGTCCCTTGAGATTGTTATCTTTTAAGACGGTCTTTCTGATTGCAATTACCTCGGCAAGGAGGGTAAGTGAGCTTCAAGCTCTGTGTTCGAAACCCCCATTCTTGACCATTCATGCTGAAAGAATGATACTCAGGACCAGGGCTGCTTTTCTGCCTAAGGTGGTGACTCCTTTCCATCTGGGGCAGTCCATTACCCTCCCTACCTTCTATCCTCCTCTCACCCCGTCCAAGGAGGAGGAGAGACTTCACCGTCTGGACCCAAAGAGGGAGGTGAGCTTTTACCTGGACAGAACTAGAGAGTTCAGTATTGATGACCAACTCTTCGTGGAGTGGAGACTGCTGTGGGAATCTATTCACAGGGTGAGGAATCCATGGGCAGATGTATCCATCAGAAGAACAAGTTACTTACCTTTGGTAACGCTTTTTTTGGTGGATACAGTATCTGCCTGTGGATTCCTCACATGCCCACCCGCCTCCCCGTTGTCCACCCTTGTATACCTACAATAATGGCAATATTATAATGTATATATGTTACTTTCAAAAGTAGTGTGTTATTCTATTTGCTTAACTACATTGTCTTCACACTGTGCGTGTTACTTTGATTATTTGGTACTGTGTACACTGTGTATATATCTACTGTTGTTGGTCCATCCGTGTGCCTCGAAGGCACGGAAAAAAGGGCGGAACTGATGTCATCACGCCGACGTAGGCCTATTATGGAGTCGGTGAAGTCAGCAGAGCCGCGCGCAAAGCTGTGCTTCGGTGACGTCATCCACGTCGGCGTGTAGTGCTACAAAAGAATTTCCGAATGTTACTGACACAGGGGATATTCACAAGGTGAGGAATCCACAGGCAGATACTGTATCCACCAGAAAAAGCGTTACAGAAGGTAAGTAATGTGTTCTTCTGTGACAGTCCTTAACCTCGGATTGTACCAATCTTGTCTAAAAAGTCTGATCATAGCATCCCTACCTATGTGTGTATCTCTGTGGTACATTCTGGCCAATTGTGAGAATAAGCAGTCTGGCATGACCTGTCTACCATCTGGATAAATCCAGTCACCATCTTCTTCTCTCCTTTGACATCCTGTTTTTATCCACCTTTGCTTTTCACTTACTTCTACCTCATCTTGCAAATGTCTCACTTCATCCCATGTTTCAGTGGCTGAGATAAGCCTAAATTGGCATCTGATTCCAGTTGTTTCAATTTTCTTGTTTATTGCCATTTTGGTTTTGGCACAGTACTGAGCAACTTGGTCAGCATAGCGATTACCAGCAATCACATAGTTGTTTCCAGACTGATGTGCAGCATATTTGACCACAGCTACTTCTTTTGGCAATTGTATTGCTTCTAAAAGCTCTTTTACATATGTTCCTCTTTTAATAGGGGTTCATGAAGAAGTCATGAAATCCCTCTGCATCCAAAGTTAGACAAAGTCATGCACAACCCCGTAACCATACTGGCTATCAGTGTAAATGGTTACTCTCCAATTCTTCCCAATTTTGCTTACTTTAATTAAAGCAATCAATTCAGCTATTTGTGCAGACTTGACTCCCGGTAAATAGGATGCTTCGACTAATCCAGCCAATGTACAGACAGGATAAGCAGCACTTAAACCTTTTTCCTCATGCCTCATGCACAAGCCGTCTACAAATAGCTCATTTTCACATTCTTTCAGGGGCTCTTCCTGTAGGTCTGGGCAAGGTTTGGTACAATATTCAGTAACATCTAGACAGTTATGTTCAACATCCCTCACTTCTTCTCCATGCACATCAGATAATAGAGTAGCTGGGTTTAGGATAGTGCACCTGATTACTGTCACAATTTCTGCTCCTAAAATGATTCTTTCATATTTGTTCTCCTAAAATGATTCTTTCATATTTGGTCATTCGACTTGGAGTAAGGTATTGAGTTTGTGTTATAGTTAAAAGAATTTCCACTGATTGAGGGACATAGACTTTTACTGAGTGTCCCATCAAAATAGACTCACTTTGTTCCAGACAGGTGCAAGCAGCAGCCACTGCTTTCAAACAACCAGGTAACGCTGAAGCTACTGTGTCCGAAGTAGCAGAAAAATGTGCTAATAAACGTCACATTAATCCATGTCGCTGTGTTAGTACTGATAAAGCACAATTGTCTTGTTCACAACAAAATAACGCAAATTCTTTTGTATAATCTGGCATACCAAGAGAAGGTGCTTTGCACAGACAATTTCTTAATTTCACAAAAGCCTCCATGCTTTCATCATTCCATTCGATCGGGTCTTTTGCTCGTTTTCTTGTCGTTTGTATTAGTGATTTGGCCAATCAGGAAAAACCTACAATCCTTTGCCTACAATACAAGATTCTGATTTCTTTCTGGCTCTGCGATAACTGCATCTGTTATATTATTTATATTCTTTCAGGTGTCACTTTCCTCGCTCCTCTTTCTAATTGGTGTCCCAAATATTTAACCCTGGTTTGACAGAATTGTAATTTCTCTGGTGACACCTTGTGCCCTCCGTCAGCCAAATGGTTTAACAAAGCGAAAGAATCAAGGACACAATCATCTCGGGATTTCGATGCAACAAGCAAGTCGTCTATATATTGGACCAAAACTGAATTTCTGGGCATCACTAGTGTTTCTAAACACTTATCCAGAATCTTATTTAAAGATTGAAGGACTTTCTGTGTACCCTTGGTGAACTCAATTCCACACACAGATACGATTTTAAAATTTGGACTAAAAGAGATACTGACTATCTGGGTGTAACGGGATGGAGAAAAATGCATGACACAAATCAATTACTGTAAACCATCCTGCATTCCATGGTATTTGATATATGATTACTGCTGGGTTCGGCACTACAGGAAAAAAAGGTACCACTATTTTATTTATTTTTCTCAGATCCTGTAATATCCGATATTTCCCATTAGGTTTCTTAATGCCAATTATAGGTGAATTACAAGGACTGATCATTATTTCTTTTAAAATGCCTTGTTGAATCATTCGTTCTATTTCTGCTATGACACCTGCTTTGATTTCTGGGCTCATTTTATATTGTCTAGTATTTGGGTAGACAGCACCTTCTTTCAGTCACCTTCACTGGATCTACATTTAAAATTAAACCTACTTCTTTTCCAGTGAAATCCCACACTTCAGGATTTACTGTCAATTTTAGTTCATCAGGCAAGTCATCCTTTGTCATCATTGAATACATCTCATCTACCTCAGTACCTTGCTTTGCTAACATTATTTTGTAGATACCATCTTCATCAGGGGTCTGAATTGCAACGCCATCCGGTGTACAATAAATTGTACAGTTCATCTTGCATAGTAAATCCCTTCCTAACAAATGTACGGGACTGGAATCACACACTACAAATGTGTGCATTTCTCTGAAATTGCCAATGCATACCTCCATGGGTTCTGTGATTGGAGTTCTGATCTGTTTATTTGAAACACCAACTACTTGGATTTCTTCACCTGAGAGGAGTAGGTTTGAAATGTCTGCTGTTCTCACAGTAGAACGGGTAGCACCAGTATCCAATAAAAAGGTAATGTCTTTTTCTCCTACCTTTCCATCAATATATTGATGGAAAGGTAGAAGGAAAAGATCGATCTACCGGTAAGGATGCGCCAAGTACATACTCCTCTTCTTCCCCCATCAGGCACCGTCATTGTTCATCTTCAGAAGGACAACTGTTCTGAAAAAGAAATTGTGAAGTTACTGAATTTAGCTTACCACTTTCTCTTGGAATCTGGCGTCCACACTGTACTTTGCTCTGTTCACAAAATTTGGCATAGGGGCCGGTGGTAACTAACTCTGTGGATTAACAACCTGTTGCGGTTGACTCAGTATCACCTCATTCTGTGTCTGTGAATTTAAATTTTGATTTGGGCCATTATTGGTTTGAATATTTTTGCACTCTTTTTTCCAATGCCACAATTTTCCGCACCTATGACAAGGAAATTTCTTCTTGGCTTCCTATCTGCTCATTTTCCCTTTCGGTTTCCCCCCACTATTTTCATTCTGTTCAGGTCCTCTATTTTGATCATTATTCTAATTATTTAATTTAAGCTCTGGTTGGTCTGCCAATTCTACTTGTGCCCACATTACTTTTTCATCTAATTTCTTGCATTAATTTTCAATCTCATTGCCACAGTATTTTGCATACTTTAAGACTTCTTCTATTGGTTTCCCTTGCCAACACTACATATGGTTTTGAATCATCTGACAAATCTCAGATCTCAGTCCAAATACAAACCGGTACACAAATGTCCCATACCTTTGTCACCAATAGTCCTCAATCCACTGTACTGCTTGAACACATGGAGCAGATGTTCATAGTAAGCATGTACAACCTCCTTTTATTTCTTGTGTGGTTCTGTCTATTTTTATCCAATCTGTCTCTTTTGGGGGAATTTTCCCTTTCAGAAAAGTGATCACTTGGTGAAATTTCTTCATTACTTCCTCTGAAGGTGCTCCTGTTTTCTCATCTCTTTGGTACTCATCACTAGGCCAATCAACTGTGATTTTTCATTCGGTCCATATATCTGCAGGTACTACTATGTCAAACAGACCATCCAAATCCTTCAAAAAAACTTAGGAAACTTTCACAAACCTTTCAACCTGTCTATACCATTCAACTGGCTTCTCTCGTAATTTTGGAAAATGATTAGTAAATGATAAAGTATCTTGCCTGGTCTAGGGAACGTGTACATATCCTCCTCCTGGTACTTCTCTCATGGGACACAATCTTTTTGCCTTTTTAGGTTCTCTTAATAAATATTCTGATGAAATGAAATGAATGAAATGAAATTGGGATTTGTAAAGCGCATTGCTACCCGGAGGCCTCGCAGAGCTGTGGGACGGTAAGGTCGGGGAGGCTGCTATCTGACTCTTAATGGAAGAGAAGTGTTTTTCAGGCTTTTCCTAAATTTTTTGTAGGTCGGGTTCGCTTCGCAGTGTGGGCGGCAGGGAGTTCCAGACAGAGGCAGCGTTCTATGAGAAGGAGCGCCCGCCCCACCTAGCCCGTTTGATTTTCTTAGTTAAGGCCAAGAAAGCTGTGCTTGAACGTAGTGATCTCTGTGGATGGTAGGGAGTAGCTAGGGAACAAATCATTGCAGGGGCTTTATTCCACATGGCTTTGTGCATTATGCACATCGCCTTGAACTTTACCCTGGCCTGGATAGGCAGCCAGTGTAGTTTCCTCAAGGCGATTCTGGTGATGCAGTCCTGTTTGCCTTTGCCTCCTCCTTTTTCTTTGTCCACTTTGTTTTCTACCTCTCTAATTCTCCCCATTTCTGTCAAATTGTCATTAATTCTTTAATCTGTAATTTTCTTCCTGACACACTCATATTTTCTAAATCCTTGTCAGTAAATTCTGCTCTATAGGGTTTCTGCAATACTTTTGATCTCCCTATTTCAATTCCCATTTCGGAAGCAAGCTCAGTCAATTTTTCATGAAAATTTTGTAAATTTCTGGTTATGCTCCTACATATGAACAACAATTCTTCTTCACAGTATGTATTCAGCCTGTCTATTCCCACATTTCCAGCTATCATGTCTTCCAATTCTACTTTTAAAATTATATATATCCAAAACCTTTAGCTGTGGATTTGGATTGTCTATTCCCTGTGCCCACCTTTCTAATTCTTCTGGCCACACTATTGTGGCACTTTTAGTTCCTATGGAAGTTTCTAATCAGATTTCTTTTGAACAGCTAGGTGTAACTCTTCCTGGGGTTTCAGTTATCTTTTCTTTTATTGGTAAATCCATTAGTGATATTACTGATTCACATTCACTAGCTTTATCTTCAATTATTATGTTCTCCTTTCTAGGTTCTATTATAGGAGTGGCCATGACTGGTGAGTTTGGACAATTTCCTTCATCCCCATACAAAGGGACAACAGAACCTATAGTCACTGGTATAGTCAATGCTTCAGGGTGTACATTCAATTGTGTTATTTTCTGTATTAATTTGTCTTTATTTTTATTTATTGCTTCTCTTTCTTTTTCTTGTAATATCCTTCCATGTAATGAGTCATGCATAATCTGGGGAACTAATGGTGTTTCTAAAGCAGGGGCACTTGGAGTAGTTCTACTGGGTCCCTCCTGATATGCTAGAGGATTTTTCGTTAAGATATCTTACATAAATTCATCTTCTGATTCACCAAAACCTGTCATATGTTTTTTTTTCTTGTACACTTGCCTCCAGACTGTTCCTCTAACATTAATACAGGATACAGTCCTTCTGTGACCATTGCCTGTCTCCATTGTTTCATCTGATCTGCATGCGATACATGATTTTTTTTAGGATAGAATCCTCTATAACCCCTAGTACTTCTAGATATGTCTCGATCAAATGCCTCCATTTCCCATTCTTCCGAAGCTTCATACTGGGTTCTAATTCATTCATTCTATTCCTTAAGTTCTGAAGAATTCTTCCATTAAATGTACCATTTCCTGAAAAAGCTAGTATTCCAGCACCTTTTGTGTACCCAATTCAATTTTCTAACCATACACACGTATAATATCCTTTTTACATCATCATAAATGAAGCAGGAGTTTTAGGTGGTGGAATAAGAATTCCTTCTCTTGCCTTAATGGGTTTATCTTTCTCTGCATAAATGACATTTTTCTTTTCTCTCCGTACATATTATGATTTGGTCCTCTTATGTATTCTTGTCTTGCAAAAGCAAATTATCTTCTGTCTGGGCGATTCCCTATTAAGGTTGGATTGTATTTCCACATACAAACTCCACTATCTATTACTATTACTGCTGCTATTTTGTCAGCCAATTAGTCCTTTTGTTTACACTCAGGTTCTCCAATCCTATTGTCGCTTTTATTCTTTTATGCAATCTAGCTTAATTTCACAAAATGTATTTAACCATTACTAGTGCGGCTCGATTGTGATGTCAGTATCACTCCTCACTGCTGACCCCTCCTTTACATAAGCCTCTGAAATTCACAAGCTCGATGTTTTGACCAATCCCAGCGCAGCACTTTTGTGATGTCAGTGCGACAACTGACCCCCTCCTTTACAATTCCCTGTCTTGTCACACACACCCGCTGACTCAACCATCCCAGCGCGGCACTTTGTGACGTCAGTGCAACTCAGGCAGCTGACCCTCCCTTCACAAGGTAATACAACAACGTATTTTCTTTTAACCTTTCACCAAGATTTTCATTAATAACAACATAAAACGATGTCTGTTTCACAAAGCTAATATTTGATTTCTTTTAGTAGGAGTAAAACCTTCCGCTTACTCTTCAATCAAGCTCAGAAGAACCTGCTACACTTCTAGTGTTACCATTTCTAGGTGATATAACACCAAAGTTTCACAAGCGAACTCTTTGATAACAATCCCTCTCACTTATTCGCAACTTAATTTCTAAAACCGACGAGTAACCTCTATGCAGTGTGGTTTCCACTCACCACCACTATATATTTCCCGGGAATTTCCAGACAACATAAAACAATATATGGACGGTTTTGTTAAAACATAAATCTATAACCAAAAATCACCAAACTGATCAATAAAAAACATACCTCTGCTACCAGCAAACTGATCCAGCGGGCTACCAACCTGCGGACATCTGTCACTAGATACTCATCTGGGCCCATAAAAACACTCACACAATGTAGGCCGGTGAACTCTGCGGGGGATCAATTTAGGGCTAAAATTGTATATATGTTGCTTATCAGTTCTTAAATCTATTAATAATGTGAAGCCCTTTTAATGACTAATGGATCTATTTTAGTTGATTTAGTTTGATGACTATGACGAAGGTCTCATTTACCTGATTTCCTTATTGAATAATCACAGACTCGGGTACGTTTTAAATGTTTATCTAATTAATCATAAGAGCAAAACAAATTACAGTGTTAACTTCATTTTTTAGAGGAAGTAGAATGAATCTATCCAATGAAAATAAATTTCATAATAACAAGTACCTCAGGAAAGAGAGGATAGAGAGAGAAATCACATTGACACAATACACAGAGTTATATGTACCTAGGATGGTGCGAAAATCAGACCTTTCTGGCCAAAAGTTTTGGGCCCCTTAAAGAGTTCAGGTAACAGGTTCTTCAGGACAGGATAGTACCGAACAGATGACCTCTACTGGATTTGACACCTGCGTCTCACCCCTCTCTGATGCTAACTTCCTCCTCGATTCTTCTGCAATCTTCTAATTTTATTACCGCCTCGATTCTTCCGTAATTTTCTTCTAATTCGCCTTGAAAATTCCAAGTCAGGTAGTCGATCAGCATTCGGACAGCATCTCTGTCTTTCAGTGTTCTGGCAGCAACTGCTCTCTAAACTAACTAACTACCCCAGTTATACTTTTTTAATGGCATGTACCACCCCTGAATGTTTCAACCTTATGAAACTCTTAATTCTGATTGGACAAGCTTAGTAAAAAAAGTTTAATACTTTTCTTACAGATTATTGTTTTAAGTTAACGCCCATTAATTTGTTCCCCCAAGCTTTATTTCCCAACCATATTTGTAAACTTTATTAACAACAATGTATACAATTTTCACAGTTGTCCATTGAATATTCAGGATGTTCATCTGGTTTCCAGGACATGTTTGGTGAATCTCCTTGGACGAGTCCCAAGACTTGAGCTCATTGCTCCGGAGTTGTCTTTCTTGCGCTTGCAGCAAACCCGCGTGGGTTTCAGACTTTAGCATCTTTAGGAGGCCCAAGTATGAACTAATAGAGAGGCCAAAAAGACAAAGTTTTAAATTCAAATAAAATGATTTCACTGTATACCACCTATCTCTACTCTAATCCCATTTACTTATAAAGACTATTTATGCATTAGCACTTAGTATATAACACAATTTAGTTTCAGCAAAGCAGATGCTTAGCACATGAGTTTTCAAGCAGCCATATTAGATGCTATTCCACAGGAGCTGAATTTTCCCTCCAAGCGTTAGGACGTCATGCAGCTGACGCATGCGCAGTTCATTTTCCCGCGTTAGCAGTCATCTTTAATTACACTCGTAAGTAAAACACTTAGGCAAGCTTCCCCCATTCTAGAAAATATGGAATCTTGTGCAAAATTAGTATTATAGACTTTATTAATACTTCGTTACAGGATTATATGAGAGGATTGCATCCGAGCAAGTCTCTTTTTCACGAGTCCTTGCTCCATCAGCTCCTATTGTGCAAATCTGTATGAGAGGTAGACTGTGAGATCAGTGCTTGTGCTGTGAAAGGAGGTAGCTATTGAGAATGGTGTATGGGATCAGCCAAGCAAGCTGATCAATGATATTGGTTCCTGCAAACAAGTGAAAGAAAGTGGGCCAATGTGATCAAAGTGTGGGGCAACTGGCTGAATAAGACTAGCTCCATTTTAGAGGAAGGCTAGTGAGATCAGTGCATGAGAACTAGTGAGTGAAGAATACAGCACTATATCTGCATAGATACCAGTGAGAGATGAAGACCAACTAGATCCATGCTTGGGAACCTTAAAAAAAATGCTATTGGAACACATTTCATTGATAACATAAACTAAGACCAGTGAGATAATCTCATTGGAGCCATTGGGACATTAATGGCAATGATTTACTGCATGGCGCCAGGGAAATATTAGATCTGGGAATCCTGTGAATGAAGGCTAGTGAAGTAGGAGAAACAAGCAATGAGATCATGCATAGAAACCAGGGAGAGATGCATTAAAAGTAGATTGGAAGTAGGTAATGTAAGAGCGCAAGTGAGATTAGTGCATCCAACCCATTAAATTTGGATGGCCACTGGGATAAGTATATGAGAGCCAGTAAGGTAAGAATGCAAGTGCGACTATTGCACTAGAGAGGCAGTGAGGGAAAAAAAGCAGTATGAACACTGCCTGACCACAAATAGAAGTTAGCATTGAGGTCAGTACAGGACAATCAGTACAGTAAAAAGGACAGTCAGAAAATGCTTAAAACCAATGACATAAGAAAGCAGGGAGATCCGTGCATTGCAGCCATTGAAGAAAGAAGGGCAGTGTTATGTATAGCTTGTGCCATGCAGGTCTCGTGCATGACACGCATCGCTCTTTGTTACCTGGGTTCTGAGGTGTTGGAACAGGTTTTGGGAAAACGGTCAGTTGGTGTTAAGTCGGCCTGGCTGAAGGTCCACTCCTGCATGTGTCGGTGAAGAAACTGCCTTACCACTCAAGGGGAATCCTATGTCTTCTTCACAACAACCAGATTTACTTGAAAGGTAGTATTGGGCTTAGTTCCTGAAATTACGGCCATTGAGTGTTAAAATCCTGAAGGATCCTTTTGGATTGAGAAACGTATTCGCAAGAGAACAATTCTCCTGAATAAAAGACTTTGGAAGATTTATATATCAAAAATCTTTTTATATTGCTACCTTTTTAACATTTCATTATTAGCATTTAGAAAAACACCCTTTACGATTTATAAGGTATTTTGAAATCATGAAAACGCTGTTGCCAGAGTTTGATAGTGATCTGATTTTGCAACTTTCCAAACACAAACCACGAGTTACCTGGCCTGAGAAAACATCATTCTACAGTAGGTCATAGTGCACTGACCTTGCGCAGTAGGGTCTTTTGAGGTTAGCAGTGATCCGGGCACCTCCGCAAGGTCATTGACAACAGAAGACAGGCTGGCAGGACGTCTGTCTTCTCCACATGATGCACTCTGCACGATATTAGTGCATGAACAGTAGGGAGGGCATGACAATCTATTTTTTTAGGATAGAGTCCCTATTAAGTTCAATTGAGGATATTGTCAGGCCATCCTTCATCGATCTCTCCATATGGTTAGGTGTATATGTATTTGAACGATGGCGACCTATCGTTGCTTGTTCCAGGGGTTCTCTGTTTGGGAAGGTTCCATGGTTGCAGAGATTCAATATCCTCAACCTGAGTGTGCAAATGCCTGCCAGATGTATTTGCACGCCTTGTAGTTAAAAAAACAGGAAATATTATGAACAAAGCTCTGAATATGACACAACTTGATGCACGTGTTGGCACGATGTGCATCGTAGTCCTTGCCCTTATTACTAGCAGTTTCAAAACCGTACCTGTGTTCAGACATTATACACTTCTACAGTAATGGCTGATACTTAGATTTGTGTTGAAAGTGCTGTGCACAGAGGAGAATCTGCCAGACAGATTCACTCCCTTATGCTGTTTCTATGGTGTGGCAAATTCTGCTGTATGCTCTTCTGTATTTAAGATTCACCCAACAAATCGGAGGGCATGCATTCTGAGAACCGGAAATAGCTAGCAGTAGGTACCTGGTTTGCGCACTGAGAGACTTAAACTCTTCCAAGTACAGCATGTTCTGCTCTCACCTACAAACGCTTCATTTACACATCATCAAGCAGGTTAAATTACGATGAAGGGCAAATCCTTCAAGTACTCCGACAGACCACTCCCTCCCTGACTCTGTGTCAGTCAGCTCAAACTGTAGGACAGCACGCAGTTCACAAACTGTCCAATCCAACTCACTTCGGTACATTTTATGTTTATTTTGAATAAGAACTAATCCATAAAACACGTGCACATATTAAAAAGTGATTTAAACATTTAACAGAGATGTAACATTGTTACAAATGTGGATTTGGGCACACATTAAACTATACAATACTGGTCTGTCAAATATAATAATAGGTCCGCAAAAATTAAAAGAACAGTAATTTACTAATTGCTTTCTTCTTTTTGTGACCCGAGTTGTGGAATTCTGCTCCATTTCTAAAAGGGGCCTAATTGTTCGGGGCGTTCGAAAGCCTGTAAACATTCAATGGTTAATTCATTAAAACGTTTTAACATTTATTACAAAAAAGGTATGCATTCCATAATACAATGTTATTTGATACCATGAGGGCCCCCAGCCACAGCTGGCATCCTTGGCGTGGTGTTCCCTTCAAACCTTTTGACTTCATCCTCCTGTTTTGCTACAGTCGTTTTTGTTGGCTTTAGGACTTTGCACTTTACCATAGTTAACGATTGATAAAGTGCTTGGGCTTTCTCATTTAAATTTGGTAAAATTGGCCAACACCTAATTGGCACATTCAATTTATTTGTAAGACTCTCATAAATGATACTACCTGTACCCAGTAGTTAGCGATGGTAAGTAACTTGTTTATCTAATAGAGACTTCTAGCTGCAGATTCCTTACTTTAGAATAGATACCAAAGCACTCTCTCCCCACTGGAGGGTCTGCTTACTGTTTTAAACTAAGAAGTCCTGGATTACTGAACAGGCAAAATGCCTGTCACTCCGTTTGCCATTCACCTTTTAAAGTTTCTATAAATAATAAATATTGAAACCTAAGTTTGATAGTTAATTATCTATGTTTCTCTGTGAGCTGTAGCCTGGGTGGGAAGGTCATACTATACTAATTAAGATATCCTTCTAACAAGATCTTATTCCATCCTTCTGTCCATTCATCTGTCAGGAACATCAACGCAGTATGCATAACTTGTAGAAAGAGTAGGAGAGGGTATGTGTGATTCAATCATTAAGTGCAGGGAACCAAAGAATCAATGTAACATCACGTCACATCTTCACCTGTTCTGGGTTCTTCTTTGTCCTTCTCTGCCATCTTGCCATCCAAGACAGGTTTTTGGTCCACCAGTGTTTTTTTAAATCTCAGCCTATACGACATTTTGGATGTATGACGTTACAACGCATTCTTTTACCACGCATGCCGTTACAACGCAGTTTTTACAACGCATACCATTACAACGCATAGCGCTTTGGGGTGCTGGATAGTGAATAGTTTAATTTACTATTCCAACTCCAGTCCCCGCGGATAGTAGGGAAGGTGTTGGATAGTAAATTAAATCTATTCCCTATCCTAGAGTGCCCCCCAGCGCAATGCGTTGTAATGGTTTGCGTTGTAATGGTTGCGTCGTAATGGTAGTGCGTTGTAAAAGTTTCGTTGTAAAGGCTGTTTACCCCACATTTTGCTGTAAAGTATACAAGGACCACTTTCTAATCAACAGAACTAGGGGCGTTTTGTAATTCACTTTTGTCATTTGAGTTTTTGGCTTGCTTTGGAGGATTGGGGTGTAAGGAATAGGATTATGTTTGGTGTTAAACCTCTCCCTCACTGGTGCCCATTTTGAAATACTGGGCTATGTTCCAATTTTTTGGCATTTCTATTTGTTTTAATCTCTCCTGATACCCAGCTCAATAGATAACCCAATGCAAAGTTAATTATATACGTGGGATAGTTCGAGGGCTAGCTGCCAATGACAGTAAACACATAGGGATGTTGATTTATCCATATTTCAGTTTGTTTGCCAGCCATGTTATATATACCCACAATTCGGCCCCATATAGAGAAGCATGCATGACTTGCACTCTGTAGAATTTGAGCACCACCACTACAGTCAAATCACAATCCAAAATGTAGTGTTACAGCTCCTCTGTGATTTAGCACCGGTTTTAAAAATCCTTATGGAGTGACAATAACATGTCTCTACTCTTTTTTTAAGTGGTTATCCTAAGCACTCCGTTGCTTACTGGGGCAATTGTTCATCTATACTTTAAAAACAATAAAAATACAGGGGTAACGCCAAGGTAATACATTGAAGTTCGTTTGGTCCAGGGTCAGGCTCTCTAGCTTGGGAACTAGCATGGAGGCTATAGCACTAGGTTTCACGTTTTGACAATGTCATTTGAAAAATCATTGTACTATGATCTTTTGGTAGGCCATAGTGATGTAGGGATTCCCTCAACAGCAAAGGTGGACTCGGGCACATACATTTTTTTTTAATTAAAAGCAGTGGTTCATCTGGAAACTAATAATATTTCATATCATCCTTGATATATATTATTTGATTTATTAAGGTTATTTGTCATGAACCGTCACAATCGCATTGACTTAATCAAGAGAACGTAAAAACGATTGTTTTAAGAATAAATAAACAAGCATTTGCAATGCAATCGGTCTCGTCTTTGGACCTTATATGTATTTAGCTATGCAGAACATTAGCCTGGATGCTGAAACATCTATTGTTCTTTAACATGGAGCGAAAGTAAGCAGCAAACGGCATGATACGCCAGATATTCGATCAAATGGAGATAAATATTGACTTTCAGCGGGAAATGGTATAGTCCAAGCTGTGTTTTTAATATAAAATCAGGACCTTCGGTTGTCATATCACTGCAAATACAAGATTTGAATTTTTTTTTACTGTCTACGGGTGCTCGTGGAAGACAATTTCTATGGACTGGAATCTAGAGAATGCTAAAGTGATTCTGGTATTTTACTGACCCATGCTGGCCGTTTTCTATTGAGAAAGGTAAATCGAGGCAGTTGCCAGAAAAATAAAAAAAGAAAGTCCGTCAGCAGAAAGCAATTCTGGTATTTTTTTCCTAACCTCTGCTGGCCGTTTTCTATCAAGACAGTTAAATGGAGGCAGTTGAACAGAAAAAAAGAGTCCCTAAGCGGAAGCAGACAAGTCCTAGGGCTGATCTCCAGAGCCCACAAAGTATTTACTAAAGTATATAACTATATATACTAAAGTATATACAAGAGGTCTTGAATTCTCGACCTAAAAAGTGATCCCACAAGACTGGCATGATTGTCTGAATTATTCCATACAAGTTATGAACAATCCATTGTATTGTGGGTCAGTGCTCTGCTCTCTTACTTTTGAGTGTTTAGTACTTTCAAAGCATGTAGATATAACAAAGGAATTAGTAGTGGGATAATAGTGTGCAAAACAGCTCTATTTTTCATTTATTATGACCGTTTTGTGGCCAACTGCTCATTAGTCTAGTTGAAAAAGTCGATGTTTTACCCATACTGACTGTACATCTAGGGGTTATCATCATGTATGTATTTAGTTTTAAAGAACATGACTACAGTGAGGTAGAAGAATTCTCAGAAACAAATGCTGCATTGTTGAAGATATAATTTGGAGAGGACTGGAGGAGTGCAGAAGAGTTTTTTTATATTGTTGTCCATAAAATCTTAAGTCAGTCAGAAGTGGATTGATCAACAGAATTGTTCAGTTATCCACAGAGCAATCGTGTAATAGATAAGAACAAATGATCAGTTCTCATCCTTCTAGTGTGTTTCTGTTGAAGCAAAAACTTTAGAAACAAATTTGACAATATTCCAAATTATCTGTCATCAGTGTATGATAATTTAGCATTATTTGAACAACTTATAGATTGTATTGCAAAAAGAACCAAATCTACCTCGAATAACATCTTCCTTGGAGACCTTATCCTTTCCTGGGGCAACTGGAAGGGCCCTCCTGTATCTCAACTAATTCTCCTTTTGACCAACACCCATTTGAAGGGCACAAAAGTCTACGCCTTCTTGTTTTTAAGAAGTGCATTTTGTGAAACCTCAGTACCAGTGAACTGGATGGATTACTTCCTTGCACCTATCACTCTGTCTTACATCAATTTCTCCTCCCAGAGATAATAATTTAAAAAAAACTAAGGTTTTGTTTAGGGATTTAAATTATATCAAAGTATAAGCAACCAAACCTGAGATATCCTCAACGGTAATAAACACCCCAATTGAACAGGAAATGAATGCAATGCTGTATTTACCCTTATAATTCAGCCATGAGTCATGACAGAGGTAGCTTGTAAACATGCACTTTTAAACTGAAAAGTCAAACTAATAAAATGTCACATTCATGGTTTTCGAAAGATCTCCACAAAGAGAGTAACATTTTAATGTCGACACAAGTCATTTCTTATCAAAGCAATCCCGTGGGAAACCTTGATGACATATGAAACAAATACATAGGCTACTGCATTATTAACCCCTTAAGTGCTGCCTCGGTGCATTGGCCGACGGCAGCACTACCTCCCCAGTGCTGCGCACGACCATTGAACGTCCATTCAGCACTAGTTCTAATGGACAGTGCAGCACTGGGGAGGAATGTGTAATAGCAGCTATGAGGTTAAAGCTAGGGGTCCTGTCTTTAATTCCGAAATCAACTGATCAATATATTGCTGCAAAAAGCTCTTTTGAATTGTAAACAAGTCCATCACTCATTCTGGCTCCGATGGTGGTAATACAAAAGAAAACTGTGAGAAATGCTTGAGGTTTCTTCACACACACACACACACACACACAAAACTTGCTATAATTTCTACGAAATGTGATGTATCTAATGATGCTGTAAGCCCTAAAACAACAGGGGCCTGGTTACCTGTCAAGTAGATATACTTCGCTTGGCATGATGAACACTATTGCAGCTCTCAGAGCTTTCCCTCTTAAACCACATTCATGCAAGATTGTCAAAGACATTAACTTATCCATCAAACCATACCTGACCAATGTCTCCAAATCCTCCCTTTTAAAAGGGGTAGACCCTGACTTATTGTAAATTCGTCTGAATGCTATTCGAGAAGCCTGGAGCACACCCTGATGAACTTAATGACTTCCTTTGTGTATCCACTGTCTATTTCCTAGCAAGATTAATGGACAATTGTGCAGCAAATCCGCTTAATCATTTAAATAAAGAAAATATTCCAAGTGTACTTTTTATCTGAATGCACCACAGAGACTGTGAGGCTACAAATAGTGAATTAACCGTTGCACATACTAGACAAGTGTGAATCTCGTCTACTAATCCTTTTTGACTTCTCAGCAGTGTCTAAAGATCCTAGAAGAAAGGATGGCTTTTTGTTGCACTGTTTTGACCTGCTTAGAATCATATTTAAACAAATACATCCCAGCAAATAAAACTGTATAATGCCCTCCTTCATTTCTCCGATTCATCAAGGAGTCCCACATTATTGGTCTTTATTGGTCTTGCAGAGATTCTTTGGACCTTTAATCTGGGTGCCAACACATCACCACAACCTAAACACACTTAAAAATAACTTTCTCTTGATCTCTCTTTCTCACTGCTTAACTCAGTCCAATCCTTAGTTGATTCTGTTAATTGACTGAAAACCCTTCTTTGCTGCAAGCCTAAATATGTATGGTTAATTCTCAGCAAAGGCTTAAACATGCTACTCTACATTAATGTCCTAGCAAAGGTAACGTAACATGAAATTAGACTTCTTTAAGGAGGAAGTCTCATATCCAGGCGTGTGACTTAAGACCAGGCCTTCAGTCAGCAGTCCTCTCATGAGTTAATTATGTTCAGATTTACATTCACCATGACAGTACTCCTCTTTACTAAACAGCCATGCTTTTACAGTTCCTTGCACCGTTATACATGGTGTCACATCTCAGGGATGATCCCAGTATTGTCCTTTGCAATATCTCACGCTGCCTCACATTCATTTTCACTCACTCTGCCTCTCCCATTTACTCTTACTCTCTCACATTTTCACACTCACTAATTCTCACTTACAGTTACAGTGACTCTCACTCACTTATTCTCACCATTATAAATTGTGTTTCTGATTGGCAGAGGTATGCACCCTGTCCAAGCAGGGACCACAATCCTAGTCAGATTAAGTCACAAACACGCCCTAAATTAACTTGTACTCACCCCTGATAGCTTGGCACAGAGCAGTCAGGCTTAATTTAAGAGGCAATGTATAAAGTATTTGTGTTACTCGTCAAACAGTAAAACAGTGAAAACACCACATAACAAAGATACCAGACTTGGTTAGAAACTTAGAGCTTAATTTAATGAACAAAACAAGACCAAAATGACACAAATCTAATTAGTATAACCGGTGTTATGAATTATTATTTTTTGTTTAGGAAATTTTTATTACGTTTTCAAACAATAGAAAAGCAACAAAACAAGTACAAGGTAAAAAGTCAAATAGGAATCATATGAAGCTTAGTGAATATATACAAATTAGACAAAGTAATAATCCAATCAAATCTAAGAAAGGGAAAGAAAGAAAGAAAGAAAAGGAATACAGAGAGGAGAAAGAAATACAAGAGAAGGGGAGAAAGAAAGACAGAAGAGAGGGGAAAGAGAAAGGGATTTATATTATGCAGGAATGATAAAGCAGAAAGGAAAACAGATTAAAAGGTTAATGCATAGGAGAGCGTGTAGAAAGGTAAGTGGTAAAAGGAAGCCAAAGTAGATCTGATTTAATCTTTTGAGAAAGAGAAGAAGAAACAGAAGCAAATCTATGTTCATTACAAATAAAATTCCACCAAGTCAGAAATGAAATATTCGAATTGTCTTTCCATGAGGATAAAATAACTTTAAAAGCTAATGTTATAAAAAGATCAAATAATCTAGAAGAGGGAGATGTAACATCAACATTAGGTGATAAAGAGCCAAGAAAAACATTTTGTATTGTTAAAGTAGAAGTAAAATTAAACACTAGCTTGCAAATATTCCAAACGGAATTCCAAAAAGAAAAAAACATTAGAACATTCAAAGAGAAGGTGTGGTAATGTGCTCGTTTCAGAGGTACAGGACCAGCATAAAGGAGATGATGGTGAAAATTTACTAATAGTAACAGGAGTAATAAGAGCTCTTTGATAAACAAAATACAAAGACCGAGTTATACGAGCTGCAGCAGAAACTTCAAAAAGTTTGGACCACAGTTTGTCCCATGTAGTAATAGATAATGAAACGGACAAATCAGTTTCCCATGCAATCTCGATTACAGATTTAGGTCTTTCAATAACATTAGACAACAGTAACTTATTTACAAGGGCAGCTTTAGGTCTGTGTGTTGAAAATAATGCGTACAAAGGAGCGGTGGATGTTATATGTGGTGTGATATGTGGGAGAGGCAGAGTATTTAGATGAGACTGTATGGCATTAACAATAATAGCATATTCATTAAGAAAAGAGTCAGGCAGTTGGTATTGAGTTTGGAGAGTGGTAAAAGGAATAATAGTATAATCATGCAGAAATTGATGCACAAAAATAATATCCTTTTCTTTCCAATATTTGTAGTATAATTATTTGCCTTTAAATTTGAAAAACTTATTAAACCATACACATGAAGATAAAAAACATTGAAGAGGGGTGAAATCTTAAAAAAAGGTACTGTACAGCAGAGATCGAGAATATTTTAAAATAGGACTATTAGATAAAAAGGTACAATTTGACATAGAATGTATTTGTGTGAAAGAAAAATCCTTCAGGAGAGAGCTTTCAAAAAGAACCCATTTAGGAACAGGGATGTCCATAAAGTCATAGGCCAGTGCGAAAGATTGTTTCAGCAGAAAGGCAGAGTGATTAACTGAAAAGTTTGGGAAACGCACAACACCTTCATTCTTAGGACGTATAAGTTTAGCTAGGGCAATTCGTGGGTGTTTATTATTCCAGAGGAATTTGGTGCATATGGAATTAATTTTAGAAAAATATTTGTATTGGAAATTTTCATAGGAAGCATAGATAAGGTATACAAAATATGAGGTACAATCATAATTTTAATAGTATCCAACCTGCCCCACCATGAAAGGTATAAAGATTGGTGGCCACATGATCTTGGACCAGTCCCCGAACCCAAACATATTGTAAAGAACTTAGGAGTCCGACTAGATCAGGAGCTTTCACTGAAACAACACAGCAATTATATTGTGGGCTCGTGCTTCCACGTAAATAGCCTGTTACGCAAAATCTTCCCTATACTCCCAGACTCCATCAGGAAAACATTGGTACAGGCCCTGGTCCTTAGCCGTATTGATTATTGTAACGGCTTGCTACTATCTGTAAACGAGGGAGTATTAGCCAAACTCCAAGTGATCTAGAATACTGCGGCCTGCCTGGTTTTAAACACCCCCCCCGAACTGCGTCCAAACCTCTTTTGGACAAACTACACTGGCTGTCAGTCCGACAGAGGACGAAGTTTAAGACATGTTGTCTAATCCACAAAAGCTTAAACGGACTAGGCCCGCATACCTGAAAAATAAATGTATACCCTACACCCCTGCACGTTCCCTTAGGTCAAGGCTTATTATGTGTGCCCTGCGCAAAGAAGGCCCGGCACGGAGGCAGAGCTCTTTCTGTGGTAGGTCCATCACTATGGAACAAGCTCCCTCTAGCTCTCAGACAGTGCTCAGAACATCTGCTGTTCAGGAAGCAACTCAAAACCTTTCTGTTTCAAAACTAATCTACTTTTGTCTGATTTCCCCTCTGACTGTGCTTTGCTGTGTTTCCTAGGGCGCAGAGATACTCCTCCGGGAGTTGATTCAAGCGCGATACAAACCCGCAAATAAATAAATGAATAAAATAAGGGAGACCAAATGAGTAGGAGCGACTAAATCTTATCAAATAATGTAGAAAATGTGAATTTAATGGTGTCAGAAAGGGAGGACGAAAACTAGATACCAAGGTATTTAATTTTAGAGGGGCACCAAGCGAAATTAGTATCATGAAACATAAATTGATAACATTTAGCATTTAGGGGTAAAACTTCAGTTTTAGAGAGGTTAAGTTTATATCCAGAAATACTGGAGTATAATCGTACCTCATTTAAAAAATGGGGGAGCGAATCAGTGGGATTAGACATATAAATAAGTATATCATCAGCATAGGCAGATATTTTAGATTCAACAGAGCCATGTTTGAAACCAGCAATCTGGGAGTTAACACGGATGCGTTCTATAAAAGGTTCAAGGCATAAAATAAAAAGTAGGGGAGAAAGGGGACAACCTTGCCTTGTGCCTCTAGATAAAGAGAATTACCTGGAAAATTGTTTTTTAACAAAAATGCTGACTCAGGGACAGGAATATAAAAGTTTAACTTAGGAAATAAAAGAGGGCCCAAAACCAAACCATTGAAGAGTCTAAAACATAAATTGCCAATTATTACAATCGAATGATTTCGCAGCATCTAAGGACAAAGCTGCAAGCGGAGACTTGTAGTTTTTGTCATATGAAATGATATTAGCAAACATACGGGCATAATCAGATGCTAACCTACCCTTCACAAATCCAACTTGATCAGTGTTAATCAGGAGGGAAATAATAGTGTCAAGGCGGGATACAAGAATTTTAGCGAACATTTTACAATCTTAATTAATTAGTGAAATAGGATGGACATTTTTACATAGGGAATGATCTTTATCAGGTTTGGGTATGATTACAATTAAAGCATCCACAAAGGAGCCGGAAGCTTTTGCGTCTGCAATGAAGGAATTAAAAAGTTGAAGGAGTTTGGGGACCAAAATGGATTGAAAGGAATTATAAAACTCAATTGATAAGCCATCAGGTCCAGGGGCTTTGGATTTTTTAAAGGTTTTGATAGCATTAGGAATTTCTTGAGATGAGACGTCTTTTTCTAACATGCTGAATTCATCGGATAGAGATGGAGGAGAGGGCAAACCCGAGAAAAAAGTTTCCAGATTTTGAGTAGAGGGAAAAGTGTCATCAGAGTAAGGGGATTTATAATGCTCATGAAAAACCTCTGCAATATCTTCATCCGATGAAGCCAAGTTTTTAGTGGACTCATTCAGAATAGGGCCAATGGTCTTACGTTCCGATTTTATTTTTAAATAATTGGCTGACATTTTCCCAGCTTTGTTTTGTCCACCGTGGTATTTAGATTTGACTTTGAGCAAAATGTTACATGCTTCAGTCGTTGCCAATTTGTTAAGTTCAGTTTTCACCTTAACTAAATCATGAAAGGCAACAGAGGACCGGGAGGTAAAGTAAACATGTTCTAAGTCTATAAGTTTACGTAACTGGTCTTCATATTTTTTCTTTGAGGATTTCTTCTTCTTAGAGACAAAAGAAAAGGTAAAGGCACGGAAGGCAGCCTTAAAGAAATCCCAGTTATTAGGTATTGAAGTGTCTGAGGGATTGTTAAATTAAAGAAATTCTTCAATGAAAGAAGAAGCTTCTTTAATGAAAACCTGATCTGACAACAAAAAGGTATTACATTTCCAACTACTGAATTTAGAGGAGACATGTGTAAGGTCAAGGACAGCGTATACAGAAGCATGGTCAGATAAAAAAATAGAGCCAATTTCAGATTTATGGATGGAGGGTAATAGTGATTTGCTAGTTAAAATAGTCAATTCTAAAACGGGTATGATGAACATTAGAAAAAAATGTAAATTCACATAAATCAGGGTTACAAGTCTTCCATACGTCATACATTGGACGAGAGTCAATGGCTGATTGAAAGGCTTTATGGGTTTTATCTGGTTGAAATTTACATTTGGATAATCTGTCAGAAAAAGGATCCAACCATTGATTGAAATCACCTGCAACAATAATATTAGGGCAATCAATCGAGGAAAGGAGGACTTTAATATCATTCCAAAATTTGGGATCAGGTTTAACAGGACCATAAATATTTAATAGGACCAATGCTTTATTCTGAACAACAATCTTTGCCATTACCCATCGTCCATCAGCATCATTTTGTGTAGACAATTTTTGCACCGCCAAAGCCTTATGGAAAAAGTATAGCAACACCTCCTTTTTTATGAGAAGCAGGAGAAAATACTACTTGGCCTACCCATTGTCTTTTCAATTTCAGAGATTTAACATCAGTACAGTGTGTTTCTTGAAGAAAAGCAATATGAGAATTAAATTTTGATAAGTGAGACAGTACCTTTTGACGTTTGACTGGGTTTCCAAGACCACGAACATTCCATGTGACAAAATTACACATAATGAAGGGATTGGAAGATAATACACAATCGGAGTTGGCAAACTTCAGGGATGAAACTGTAAGGATAATTATACATGGAATAATGAATATAAAGACCTACATTGTCAAAGTGGAGGAGCAACATATAAAAATCAAAATGCAAGAAGGAAAAAGAGAAAAGAAAAAAAAGGAGTGACAGAGCAGGGGGAAAAGAATAGAAAGAGTAAAGACGGAAGAGAGAGTACAGAGAAGAGAATGAACAAACAGATCAGGACACCATAGCCAGACCTGTAGAAAGAGGAGAAAACAATGAAGGGGGAGCATGGAGACACAGAGCGACACGGATCTCGTGAGAATGATATAAAAAGTTTTAGAAAAAAACAAGAGCCCAAAAAGAGGAGGATCGATTACAGTAAATAAGAAAGAAAAAAGAGAGATAAGAAAAATAGAGTGAAACATAGATGAAAGCGATGCATGAAAAAGAATTCATAAAGAGAGAGAAAGAGAAAAAAAGACATAATGGTGGAGAAGAAGGGAACAGAAAAGCTGCTTAAATAATTATATAAAAATAGAGGAGCGAAACATGATAATCAGACATAAGTATCCATTCCAGATGATGAGAATGATTGAAGAAAAAGTTTCAGTTTCTCTGGATCATCGAAGGACCGTGAACGACCATCATGAGTAATCTTGCGGAGACACGGATGAAGTATTCTGTATTGAATATTGAGGTGTCTCATCTGAGGTCGTAGGGCTAGGAACTCCTTTCGACGAGCGTTGGTGGCATTGGAGATGTCCTGCGAGATGAAGATGTTGTGACAGACCAATTTAGATGACGTTTAAGTTTAACAGCTTTCAGAACAGACATCAATTCAGTAAACTCCAGGAATAGCAGAATTATACCACGTGGCTTCACAGGATTAGATGTAGGACGGCCCAAGCGATGTGCCCTTTGTATATTGAGGGGAGAAACTGAAGATGGAAGTCCAAGAAGTTTTGGAAGAAATTTTTGAAGAAAGAGAACCATGTTGGGACTTTCCACATTCTCCGGAAGACCATGAAGGCGAAGGTTGTTGCGACGATTTTGATTTTCCAAATCCTCTGTGTGAAGTTTCAATTTATGAATCTCCTGCTCTAAAATTGGAATCTTTGTGGAGATGTCCTGAAGGGTGCCAACGCCTTGTTCTAAGTCTAGTACCTTGGTTTCCATAACAAGCCATCGCTCCTCTATTTGATTTAATTTTTCATTTGTTGTCAGCATAAACGGTTGAAGGCCCCTCACTTCTTCCAGAATGGAGTCCAGAACAGGGTTCTGAGATGAGTGGATAGGAGGGGGCGGATAATTTTTTTGTTGTTTAGATTTTGTTCCTGTGACAGAAGACCTGGAAGAGTGTGCGTCAGTAGCCATAATGACAGTTGTAAGACACTGGTAAGAAGACAGTAAATTGATGCAGCAAATTATAACTCAAAAGGGGGCTAATGTGACGTGAACACTCACTTAATGAATGATGGAGGCTTCGAGGAAAATGAGCTCAGCGGCTATGAAATAGCGGCCGCACACACAACCCCAACAAGGCACGACAGAGTAGTTCGCTGCAGAATAAACAGAAAGTCAAATTGCAATAATAAGTCCTCAAACCATATAAGGAAAAGTTAAATTGAAAGATGTGTTATTAACTCATAACTCGTTGCAGAGGGCATAAAAGGTCCACATGCAGTGAGAAGCCCTCTTTGTTTCACAGAACTATCACCATGTTGAGGAGACGAGGTAACGGCGCTTAAAACGGTGGCCGCCCGTGTCCCGATGTGTGGAGGTGAAGAGAAGTCGTCGCTTATCCAATAATGCAGGAAGTAGCCCGCTAACAGTACAGGCAGGTGCTGAACAACCTCCAACGGCAAATACAGGAAAGGAAATGGCAGTACTGAGCCCTCAAACCGTATCATAAAAATAAAAGGTAACAGGCTTGTTAGTAGATCAGAGAATTCAGGTGAAAAAAGTCGCTCAAAATCAACAAGAGAGAAGACATCTTCAGGAGACTGTGGATAGTAAGGCAAAGCAACAGCTAGGTTTACCTAACATGAGGTAGAGGTCACTAAAAGATTTGATGCTCTTTCGGGCCTCAATGATTGCGACTGACTGTGGTAATCCAACTAGTTACCCCCCTCTTAACGATCCCAGCGTTTTGCCTGTATATTCCTTACCCCTGCATAGTTCGGTGAGAAACTTTAAGATTTCGGTAGTTGTTAGCCCTAACAAATTGGTGCCATTAGTGGAAGAAGGCTCCTGCGAGGTTAAACACCCTGGAATAACTCAATTTGATTTACCTAGAAAGCCTGCTTCTGTGAACATAGATGTTAACTCAGATTTTAACGTTCTCTCATGGAATGTAGCTGGCCTGCTAGGAAAGGTTTCAGACCCCTTATGGGTGCAGTTTGTAAGCCAACACTCTATTATCTGTCTCCAAGGGACATGGGCCACCAACTACAATACTTCACTGGAGGGTTATAAATCATTTAGTGTTCCAGCAATAAACTCAAATAGTGGTTGTGCATCAGGAGGATTGGTCATTTTTACCTTCCTGGCGTTAAGATGCAGCATAAGGGTCTTTTCCTCAGGTAATAGAAACATCCAGGCCATCATCCTGGGGAAAGAAGACAACAGCCTATGTGTGATAAACTTTTACAATGCAAGTAACCAGGGCAAGGGATGTAGGATTACCTAACTGCATAATTTTATAAATCAGTGTCGTGGACCAACAAGAAGGAATCTACTACTTTTTTTTTTTTTTTTTTTTTTTTTTTTTCGCAAGACCTTTATTGACAATCAAGCATTTGACACAGCATGAGCCTACAACCCGGAGGCCGGCCCGCTACGTTTATTCCATTAACCATCATTGTGATCCAATGTTACACAGGCTTCAGAATATTGCAGATTGTTGCACGTATGGTTAATAGCTGGTATGCTAACTGAGTCTCACTTTTTTCCATTTTTATAACAAGAACATTAGAACAACATATCCCAATTCGGCCTTACCATGTAATCTCAATGTACTATCCAGCAGTCGTTACAATTTACCTAGGGTCCCTCTCCCCCCGCCGTCATCTCACACCTGTCCCATCAGCACTCAAGCAATCATGCAACCCATTCAGTCCAGGTGTGGAAGTTCCTCATTATCCTGCAATGACGTCAGATAATCCTCTAGATAGACCCACATGTTTTTGGGTCTAGACTTAGCTGGCAGCAGTTCTTCGAAAGTTTGTAACTTGTCACGGCATGTGGACATGTCATGCAACCATGTTTGTAACTTCGGCACTTTCCGACTATGCCAGCATTGTGCCACTTGTCTCTTAGCCAGTAAGAGCGCTATCGCACAGAACTTTTTCTTCAAGGCTCTTAACTGCGGCATTATCCCCAGTAAACAGAGCTTGGGTGTGCAGTGTACCTCCTCTTCCAGCATGACAGATAAAGTAGTAGTCACCTGCCCCCAGTATCCTGCCACCTTTGCGCAGTCCCACGCTAAATGCGCAAAGCCCGCACCCTCCATGTTACATCTTTTACATCTGTCCTCCTCTTGCAACCCAAATTTAAACAGTTTCTCTGGTGTGTAATATACTTGATGGAGGAATTTAAAGTGAATCAGCCTCAGATTACCATTCGGTGTGAGTATTTGTGTCAAAGCGCATGTGTTAGCCCATTCCTCATCAGATAATGGCTCTTCTAGTAGTGCATCCCACCGCCCTCTCGCTTTCAACGCTTGCCCGTCCAGGTCCATTTGTGCGGCCGAGTACAGCCTGGACACCAGGTGTGATAAATCATTAGTTGTGATTAATAGTTGCAGCGGTGCAAGGCATTGCGGTTCTGAAGGGAACGTGGGGTAGTGCTCCCTCAGGGCTCTAGTGAGTCTGTAATATGTGAACCGAAACATGGTTGTCTGGTTATTAACATAATCTAGGTTGTCTAGGCCCACGAACTCCCCATCTCGGAACACGTCCCCCATCCTATCGATACCGACTTTGGCCAGTAGTGACATTCCGACGCTCTCCCCAGTCACCGAGAGCTCCTGGTGGTGGTGTAGCATCATGGCTGGCGCATACAGTGGCGTTTTGTGAGTTAGTTGCCCCAATTTATGCCAGGCTTTGACCGTGGTATCTACCGTGTTTATGTCCCTAGCGTGTAGCGGGGGGCGGGTGTGCGAGATGATTGCCGTGAGTGGAATAGGGTGCGCGTCGCTTTCCTCTATAGCGGTGTGGGCGAGGTAAGGGACTGCGTGATACCAATAAGCCGCATACTGTGCTTGCGCGCACAAGTAATACAGGAGAAAGTCAGGTACCCCGAAACCGCCTCTTGCAAGTGGGAGTTGCAGAGTTCGCAGATCCACACGTGCCTGTTTACCTGCCCAGATCAGGGTCCGCACCAAGGAGTTAATGTGTCGGAAGATAGTCTGCGGTGGAGTGATAGGTATGTTGTTAAACAGGTATAATAGCTTGGGTAGTATGTTCATTTTAACAATCGCTATCCTGTCCGCCAATGAAAGGGGCAGATGTATCCATCGTTGCACACTTTCCTCCAGTTTTGTCAGCACCACTCCGTAGTTTGCCCTGAGCACCTCATCCGGATCTCTGTGGTACATGACCCCTAGGTACCGTATAGGATCTTGTTGCCAACCCAGTGGAAAGTCCACCGCAAACGCAGATGTGGTGTCCGTGAGGGGTATTATAGATGATTTGGACCAATTTATGGCTAGGCCCGAATGTCCCCCGAACCTTATGTATTCCCTGAGTATGGCGTTCAAATGAGTCTCCGGGTCCCGGACGTATAGCAACATGTCATCTGCATATAAGGAGATGTGAAGTGGCCTGGCTATGAAGTTCAGTGCCGATTCTCTGTAGTTTTGACGTATCAGGCACGCCAACGGTTCTAGCGCTAATGCAAATAATAGTGGCGAGAGTGGGCAGCCTTGCCGCGTCCCTCGCTCAATCGCAAATTTGTCCGAAATATACCCATTAATCCTGACCCTAGCATTTGGTTTCGTGTAAAGCAGGGTGACCCATTGCACAAAGCGTTTGGGGAACCCCATTCTATTGAGGACTGTTATCATATACCTCCATTCAATAGAGTCAAACGCCTTCGCTGCGTCTAGCATGACCGCTACGGCTTTAACTGAAGATTGTAGGTAGTGCGATAATGCAAATAGAGTCCGTGTGTTATGTGCTGTCGATCTTGTGGGTACAAAGCCGGACTGATCCGGTAGTACCAGACTAGTCATCAGTGGTGATAGCCGCTTGGCTATAAGCTTAGCCAGAATTTTCGAGTCTACGTTGATTTTACGAGTCACACTCCTCCGGATCCTTAGATGGTTTAAGGAGAGCAATAATCATGGCTTCGCGTAGCGTGGGGGGAAGTATGCCTTTCTCAAAGGCTGTGCCATACATATCTACCAGGTGTGGCGCTAACATGTCCGCGTACTGTTTATAAAATTCCGGGGTAAACCCATCCGGGCCAGGTGCCTTGCCATTCGGAAGTGAGCCTATTATTTCTTTAACCTCATCTGCCGTGATAGGCCTTGCTAAGTACTCCCTGTGTGCATCTGACAGCCACCCTATCGCTACATCTTGCAGGTATGTGTAAGTGTCCTCTGCCGGAGCCGTGGGTTGTGATTTGTATAGGGATCCAAATGAATGTACAAAACATTTCAGTATGTCATTGGCATGGGTTTGTGCATTGCCCTCATCACTCTTAACCCTAAGTATCGTAGTCTGGCCTCTACCTGTGCATATTTTCCTAGCCAGTACAGCCCCTGGCCGCCCTCCTTCCCCAAAAGCTCTAGCCACATGTGTGCGGTTTAAATATTTCAATTCAGAGTCTAGAAAGGTTTCGTGTTCTGTGTGTATTTCGCGAAGCTTGGCCAAGTGCGAGGTGTCCTGAGTGGATTCATATAGGGATTCCAGGTCTCTCATTTGTTGTTCGCATCTGCGTATCTGAGTTCTAATATCCTTCAGAACCCCCACTGTGGTGCCTATACAGACCCCTCTTATCGTGGCTTTGAAAGCTTCCCAGAGGATGCCAGGATCGTCAGTCGATGGGGCATTAAGGTCAAAGTAATCTTTAATCGCCTTCTGAAGCGTGTCTGCATAAATAGCATCAGTAAGAGCACGCGCATTAAAGCGCCATTGGAAGGGGGGGGGGTGTATAGTGGAACGTCTAGCTGTAGTAGGACAGGATTGTGATCGGACAGCGTGCGAGGAAGCACCTGTATTTGTCTCACCCATAGTGCCAGATCAGAGGAGCCTAGCCAGTAATCCAACCTGGACCAGCTATTGTGGGAAGCATTAACGTGCGTGGCCCCAGGTGCGTCAGTGTGTCTCAATCTCCAAAGATCCTCCATACCCAGATCCTGCATCATGTGTCCCACCATCGTGCGCGATTGCTTGTGCTGTTCCACCGAATTAGCTGAACGGTCTAAACCGTCACGGAGTGTCATGTTCCAATCCCCACCACATAATATATGCGCGCTATTGTGTTCCTGCAATTGTCCCCATACCCCCCTGAAGAAATCCGGGGCATCAGTGTTAGGACCGTACACATTCAGCAATGTAACTTTCTGTCCCCTCAATGTCCCTGAAACCATTAAGAACCTGCCTTCTGGGTCCTGTGTGACAGTGTGACTTACAAAACCCACCCCTCGTTTCACCAAAATGATCACCCCCCTAGAGTAAGAAGAGTACGAGGCCCTGAAAACCCCCTCCGCCCATCTTGCCCCCAGTTGTGCTTGTGAGTGTGGGGCCAGGTGAGATTCCTGGAGGAAGGCTATATCAACATTCCACCTCGTCAGGCTCGCAAAAATCTGTCGTATTTTACGTGGCTGCGAGAACCCTCTGATGTTCCAGGTTAGTATGTTTAAACTGCGTCCGCCCACCTCTCTAGTCCCCATTAGTTTTCAACGACATAATGCCTGAGCGTTCAATACAAAGCATTTGCAGAATGAATATGAGCAGTTCCCCAATAGGTGTTCCAACCGATCCAGTAGTAGCGGGGACCAACTCGGAACCAGTACAAAAAGACATTACATATTCCGTTGGCCTAACAATACAAACACACATTCCGCCCCCCCAGAACCCACCCACTCCAGCAACCCCAACCTGCCGAAGCCAGTCCCGTCCCGTGCACCAACTCAGAACTCCCATAAACAGTAACATAGTGCCAGAACTAAATTCGTATTGGGTAATACCCTCGCAGAGGTCCGCCAGGGGCACAACTCTCCACCCGGTGTACAGGCGTGGGCGATGCTAAAACAGCTGTATGAATCGCAGTTCTGGTGCATTCCCGCCGCCCCCTTCCCCCCCCCACCCCCCGAACAACCAACAACCAAGCCACCGGCTAAGTGACATGACTGGCATAGTGTGACCCAATTGCAATACAAACAGTTCGTCAGCAAGGCACATTCTTCCTTCCTGCATAGTCTCCCTGCTAACCACACAAAGTGCATTGGATCTCTCCCATAAACAGCGATGGAGGCCACCCATAGTACAACTATATCGAGCATATTACACCATACGAAGGGGCAGTTGCTCGCCAGTCGCGCATTTGCTTGCATTGAGAAGTTGCCACCTGGTGACAGCGTCACTCCATTGCGTATGCCCACACCGCCCCATGAGATGTGCATGAGTTGTAATGTACTCCCAGTGCAAAGTTAGTAATGAGTCGCATCTCCAAACAGAGTCCTATTATCCCCAACTGGGTCTCTATACTCAGGCACTTTGTATAGTTTGAGTCAGTCCCACCACCGGTCGAACCGGAAAACAAGTTCTCAGCAGGTTAGCAAGTGTGGAGAGGAAAGGCCATGCTAAAACGCATGATTTAGTAACTGAATTGGACACTCACCAGTGGCATACCATGAAAGAACCCTTCATTGTTAGTCCGAGTCTTGTCGTTGTTCACGTTGCGGATTGTCTCTCATCTCTCGTTGAACTCTTTTGAGAAATTCTTGTGCTGCTTTCGGAGTTGGTAGTATTGTCGCTTTCTCCTTCCACATCACTCTGAGGCGCGCTGGATACATCATGGAGTAGACAATGTTCAACTCACGCAATTTAGATTTCACTGTAGTATATTCTTTCCGGGCCTGTTGGACCGCAACAGTGTGGTCTGGATAGAATTCCAAGGAATTCCCTTGATGCTGGATCTTCCCTTTCTCTCTTGCTAGCCGAAGGATCGTGTCCCTGTCGCGATAGTTGAGGATACGCGCAACAATCGGTCTCGGCGTGGCCCCGGGTGGTGGCTTCGGGGCCAACGATCTATGAGCACGTTCCACGATAAAGAGGGGCGACAGGGCCTCAGCTCCGAACAGGTCCCTGCACAATGTTTCCACGTAGGTTTCCATGCGGCCTGTGTTTGTGGACTCCGGCAGGCCCGTGATCCGTACGTTGTTGCGCCTCGAGCGCGCTTCTAAATCCTCCTCCTTCGCCTTTATAACCTCCAGTAGCCTTTCCATATCTGCGCACTTTGAGGTGGAGGCCCGCGCCTCATCTTCGACCGCAGATATCCTAGTTTCGGCCTCGTCCAGTCTTTCCCCATGCTTTTCCTGTCGCGCTGCCATGGTGTCCATTCTACAAGTTAAGTTATCTAACTTGCCATTAATATCCTGCAGGTTTGACTGTATTGCTAGCAGGATCTTCTCGATGTTGTTGTTGGGCGCCTGACCTGCCTCCTCTTCCGGTACCCCGTCAGTGGATTTCTGCGTTTTCTTCGCCTCAAAAGGCAGCTTCTGTTGGTGCTTGTCCGGCTTGCCCATGTTCGCAGATGGGGAGGTTGGCTTTCTGCACGTGGACCCCGAAGCCCTCGTCTGGCTGGTCGCTGACGCCGTGTTGAACCCCGCCCTTAGGGCGAATGTCTCCTACTAGACCCCCTGCACTTGGTGAATCTTAGACTTTCCAATCTCGTAGAGGATGTCACAGGCCCTCCGCGGCCCACAGCCGGTATGGCGTCGTTCTATGGCCAACACTCTCCACCCCACTCAGTGTTAGAGTAGGCAGCCTTTTACGTTGGTGCGATACTTCCGCAGGGTGAACATATGCCAGGCGTTGTCTCTCCGTGTGGCTCGTGCCGGCGTGTAGGTTCGGGGTCCGTGAGCGTCCCACCTAGAGAGGTAGCCCCGCACGTGGTCGTCTGAGAGGTTACGCTATTTACAGCAGGCTCCAACCCCGGCGCCAGGGCATGCAGCGATCCGTTCACATGGGCAGATGGGGTCCGGCAGCGGCGGCCACAGTTCTCACAGCCATGGGCTAGTCCCCGCAGTTGACTTGGCAGCACAGGCCACTGCAGACCGTTCGTTCCACACAGCGCTCACCTCCAGCAGCCAGTACCACCCACCCTAGAGGAGCGCGGGTACCTTCACCTCTTCATTAGTGGTCCGCCCTGTGCATAACGCTGTGAACTCTCCTGCTAGTTGACCTCCCCTCCGTTGTAACAGGCCACCGCCAGTATCCAGCCACTGCCACAGGAGACGGGGAGCATTCGATTATGCCCGCGTTTTTCGGGTCGCCGCCGCCATTTTGTCAGGCAATGACCCCAGCGCTGTAGTATGGCTATCCGGGGCTTTGCAGCGCCACAATTCAACACGTAGGGGTAGCGGGGGGGATATCTCTCAGAGCCCTACCTCCGCCATGCGTTCCTGCTCCTTGATAGTAGTGGGGTGCTTGTCCTCCGTTCGCTCGTTGCGTGGATGTCCCAACACGGCGGCCATCTTGTCAGGCGCCCGGGTTCCTCGCCACTTTCAATCGCAAGTTATCGGGTTGCCGTTGTCTGCCGGTGGCCGGTTCTCATCACGAACTGTGCACGACCAGTTCCCACATCATTTCAGGCTGCCGAGGGGCCGGTTGCTCGGGCGGGGGCGGCGAAAATCACCACAGTTTGTGATCGCCCGGCGGAGCTGCTTCTCAGGCAGCCATGTCGCCGTGCGCCCCCTAGCGCCTCCGCCGGAATCTACTACTTGCAGGCGATTTCAATGTACATCCTTGTGGCGACCCTATGTTAAATACTTTAGCGACCATGGGTTGCCATATGAAATCGGGGTTACACTTTGAACACACAAAACAAGGAAATGCGCTGAACCTGATGCTAGACGAGCACGACCTTTGGTTTACCATGAGCATTGCACCACCATTATCCACACAAAATGAACCTACTTTTAAGGGTACAAGCCTAGGGACCTTTATAGATTTTATCCTAGTTTCTAGAACTATTATAAGCTTTATCTTGGCCTTCTGTATAATACCGAGCGCACACAGCGAGCACAATCCAGTCTGTGTGTTGCTAGGAGGGAACCTTCTGAAAAAAAGGATAAAGCCATAGGAGAAAATATGCTGCAACCTGTAAATGGAGGGCGACGCATTAAATGGAACCAGGTCATACCGCCCGTTTTTCTTGATGGACTTAAAAAGGACTGTGCTGCGGAACTTTCAATCTGCCTTAGCACCGATTCCTTGGGCGAAGGAGTCCTTAAAGCCTTTGATAGTATTGCCCTTCATGTAGGAAAGATGTTACATGCCCCAGGGGGAAAAACCCTTTCTGGAGATCCTAAATGGTTCTGCCACAACTGCTCTAAAGCAGCCAGAGCCTTGAAGAAGGCCCTTAACACAAATCCTAGGGATAGATCTATGATCCGTACACTTCGATCAACTTATAAAAGTGCTCTGGCTAATAGGAAAAAGGAGTTGAAAATTGCGCTTTGGCAGGAGCTTTTAGACCCATTGACCTTAGCCAGCAGTTCAAGATTCTGGTCCACAATTAACCGCTCACCTTTATTAATGACAAGGGTAAAAGAGGTGGGGTCAAATATTACGGAGGATGATTGGGTGTCCCATTTTACCACAATCTTTAAGGATACCGCTATATGTCCAGCCCAACCAAAAGACAGGCGGGGTTGGCCTCTGTGGTGTTCTCAGTTGTGGAAATGACGGAGGGAATTAATAACCTCTCTAATAAGAAGGCCCCAGGTCCAGACGGCATCCCCCCTGACTTATTCAAATCCAGCCCTCTATTTTGGGCCCCAATTCTGACAGCAGTGGGAAATGCCGCAGCGGATAAGGGCTTTCCAACCTCCTGGGGATTATCAACTATTGTACCCGCATTCAAGAAGGGAGATCGAAATAGTACCTTAAATTATAGGCCTATCTCCCTAATTGATTCTATTGTAAAAGTTTTAGGGGGTGTTATATTAAAAAGGTTGACTACCTGGGCGGAGGAGAAAGAGATAATTTCTGACATCCAGTACGGGTTCCGCACAGGGCACTCAAACTTGGCCCAATGCCTAAACCTCTATCTGATCTTGGGTAAGTACACCTTGTCACGTCCTGGGACTATCTACATGGCCTTCATGGATCTTTCCTCGGCTTTTGACTGTGTCAACCGGGGAAAGTTGTGGCAGTCCATGGAGGCCATGGGGGTAGAGCAACATCTGATGAACTTCCTAAAAGATCTACTTAGAGACACAAAGGCAAACGTCAGATACACCATGGACCTCAAGGTAACAAGAAATTTTAGTACTAGTCGGGGAGCCAGGCAAGGGTGCATCCTGGCTCCCTTTCTTTTTAATCTTTATATAAATGACCTTGAGGAAACATTGGTTGACACAGGGGCGGATTACCTCTACGTGGATTGCCGGGGACTGCCCGTCTTGCTGTATGCGGACGATGCTATCCTTTTAGCCCGCACCCAGAAAGGGTTACAAACAATACTCAACGCCTTTCACGGATTTATGGCTAGTCGTGACCTATCCATAAATAATTCAAAATCTTACGTGATGCAGGTAGGGAAAGGAGCAAAAAAACAGTACCCCTTCAGGGTAAATGGCACCAAGGTGCCTACATGTACCTCTTTCTCCTACCTGGGCGTCTTCTTAGATCATCAGTTGAACTGGGCTCCAGTCTTGAACAAGCAGCACTTTTTGATTTTGCTGTGAGAATGGGCAATAGACCAGTGGCGGTCATGTTGAAGGTTTATCGTGCACAGAGCATCTCGATAGCCAGTTATGGTAGCGAGCTATGGGGATACTGCAATCTAGAGGGTCTCCAGGTGGTTGAAAATAAATTCTTAAAACAGCTTCTGTGTGTCCCACAGGGGACACCGAATATGTCCGTGCATGAAGAGACCGGCATGCCTTTTATTAGTGGCTCCCTGTCCTTGCGACCCCTTACCGTTTGGCTACAATGCTGGCTCAATAAACAGCTTGGTCTAACCCATAGTCTCCTAAAAGAGATATTGAGCCTAGATTGTATGACCAAAATTCCCTGGATGAATTATCTTAAAACTAGTTTTGGGAAGGAGGGACGCTTGGATTTGTTATTAAAACCGGAAGGAATCGCTAGAAAAGACGTAGCCTATATCAAACAGTCCTTCACCGCACGAAAAACAATGGAAAGGCAGGAAAAGGATTTGTTGAAGCCCAATGTGCGTCACCACTTGATGCTTAAAACCTCACCAGGTGAGGAACCATATCTACTTTGGCCACTACCAGCCTATGAGCGTTTTTTATTAACTAGGTTTAGTTTTAATTTGTTTCACTTTTTATTAGCAGTCCCAAAGGGGGTGTCATAGAGGAACAGTGCTAGCACCCTGTGGTTGAGACAACTTGTCTCCACAGGACTTGCTGCACTTTATGTTCTTTTGTAAATATTATGAATTCTCCAGGGCCTTTTATCTTAAACCTATTTTAAAAAGATTGCAATTTGTACAAGCTCGACCAGCCCTACTGTATTTACAATTGTTAAAACCTGATTGTATACCCCATGTGACTGGCTTTTTAAAAACCGCAGTGAAGTATAGAAAATGCCTGGATACCTAGAACTGTGTAAGTCATCCCCTAATGATGTTCGCCCTAATGTGCAATAGTTGGATTCTTATGTCATGAAAAATTCTGTTTTAAATTGTGTATATTGTAACATGTTTTTTAACTGAAATTTGAAATATATTTTGTTTTATGAACTTTTATGGTTTTGTACAAAAAAAAAAACGAATAAAGTACTTTTGAAATTGAAACATCTAGGTTTACCTAACATGAGGTAAAAGGCAGCAGCAAAAACGTCAAAATCATGGAGAAAGTTAAGAAATAGGCACAAAAAACACCATAAAAAGAAGCGTTTCAGAGGAGAAGATGAGCTAAGGCAAGTTGGTCCATGAAATTATCGTTGCGCTGAGGAGACGCGGTCGATACGACCTAAAATGGCGGCCGGCCGCGTCTCGATGTGAAGAGCTGCAGGGAAAGCCAAAACGGAGGTTACTGATGTAAATGGACCTCGCAGGCACCGTCAAACTGTGCTCCGCATCTTCAGGATGAAGGAACAGCCGCTCCGACGAGCGAAAACAGCGTAAAGAAGGCTCTCGTTGGTGAAAGAGGTACACGATGCAGCGGAGCTCACGGAGGACCCGCCATGTCACTGCAGCATCCAAGCCACACCCCGTGTTATGAATTTTTAAAGAATAAACTGAAATGTAATGCTTAAAAGCATAAAGCTTCAACCTGGGCTATCATGTTGTGCAAGACTGGGTGAAATCCGAAAGCTCAGGACACCTGTGAAGGAATGCGGGTTCGAAACAGGGACAAGACTTGTCCAGCTGCAAAGTACCTTGTTTGCGTCGAGGACGAGATGCAAGGAGCAGAGGAGGCAATGCATCATCAATGATCTTTAGGATGAAGGCGATGCGTTGGCTCACTGCAAAGTTGCAGATGCTTCCGAATTGCGGTCATTTTGCCACGCAGTCGGGATTCGTTGCGGTCGGTCCTTGCTGCAGCGCTGATGCGTCGTCATTGATGGAGAAGCACCAGTTCTGAACCCACACTACGGCATTGATACGTGGAGTTCTGTTGGAGCAGCACTTTATGCCTACTTCCAAGGGTCCAGTACTGGGTTGGCACCACTTGGCAGGGCAAGACTCACAGACTCCAAGTGCTTTAGCAGGGTGATTTGGAAGTCTTTGATGTCCCTGGGACAGCAGGCAAGCCACCAGTCTCTTGGAGCCACTCTGGGTTCTGGGTTGGAGAGATGCAGGTCCAGTCCTTCTCACTCCCATGCAAGTAGGGCAGCAGGTCAGCACAGCGGAGCAGTAGTCCAGCGTAGTAGCAGTCCGGCAGAGTGGCAGTCCTTTCAGCAGCACAGCAGTCCTTCTTCCTGGCAGAGTATCCACAGATCCAGAAGTGTACTGAGTTGGTAGTGTCTGAAGTCTTGTACTTATACCCAATTGTGCCTTTGAAGAGGGGGAGACTTCAAAGAGTCCCTGCCCTGGCTCCATACTTACTACAGGGGGGTATGCAGCCCTTTTTGTGGGGACAGGACACAACCTATTCTGATGTGTCAGCTCCTTCCTCTCATCCTGCCCAGGATGGACCATCAGGATGTAGATGGCCCATCAAGTCACACCTAAGTTCCCTTTGTGTGTGGCTGTCTAGAAGGAATGTACAAAGCCCAGCTGTCACCCACCCCAGAAGTGCATTGAGAGATTGGCACCAAATGGCTTAAGTAAGAAAATGTTTACTTTCTGAAAGTAGGATTTTCAGAATTATAATTTTAAATCCGACTTTATCATAAATTATGATTTTAAATTGTGATTCCAGAGACGCCAAATGTGGGGGTCCAATCTCTTCCTAATTGGAAATTATACTTCTAAATATTAATAAGGTAATCCCACTGTTTTTTTTTTTATTTTTATTTTTAAATCCTCAATAGCCTCAGGCCCCAGCTGACAAAAAATAGGATGTCGTTGCTGGTACTCGATTTCAAGGAGACATAGGCAATCGAGATGAAACCCGGGGACATCGTCCACCTACCGGTGTACAACAATCCCACAGAATGTCGCTGACCCCCTTTTTTAAAAGAGGGGTGGTCTTCTGGTAGATTATAAACGAAGACTTAATGTTGGCTCACGAGGTGTGGAAACTGGGAAAAAGGGCCAAACGCAGTCTGAGAGTTTCCAGAGAGGCATAATCATAGGATCCAAAAAGTTATTCTCCAACGTGCCAACATGATAACTTGAACTTGAACAACTTGAACCCCTAAATTATACTCGCCCCAAAAAGATTAGCGCTGAGACCAATTTAGTAAACAATCCCAATGTGCTTTCTTCTTACTATTCTGCAATCACCCCAGATCAGTCTTGGAGGTCTTATATAGGGAAGACAACTATTCTGAATGAGTGGGGGGTGTAGCTTCTGTCTATCTCCTGCAGATTTCTCTCCTAGCCAGCAAAATTGCATAGCATAGGAACCCCCTAGCAGGTCCTGTAACTTCACTAGTTATGCCAAAGATGATCAGGGCTAGAGAAATTTGGAGTAGGGATCCCAAGATGTCAGCTAAAGTTGCTCCTACTTTCCCCCAGTATTCGGTAATCGCTGGGCAATCTTTAAACATATGTATATCTGAGACAAATACTAGGTTGCACTTCTTACAGCTGACTGGGGGCCCTTCGCTATTTTAGAAAGTCTTGCAGGAGATAAATAGGCCCTGTGGGTAGTAAAATAGTGATTCCTCCTAAGCCAGGCTGGTTTTACGGTAACAAACAAGGTGTTAAAAGAAGTTAGCCACAGATCTTCCCAGTGTTCATCTGGCGTGGAAGTTCCCCACAGAGCTTCTGCTAGTTTAAAATATCCATCAACGGCTTACTCTATTGACGGGGGTGTGGCTTAAGCGCCGATGTGACCAGCAGCGGATTCCGGAGCTCCTCCGCGGCTGCCCTCCCTACCATTTGATCCTGACATCTATTCTGGGGCCCCGGCACGGCATTTAATGACAGAATAGCCATGTCCCGCTTTGGGAAGAGATTGGGACATTGGCGCAGGCGGTAGAGAAGAACAAGTTTTTTCCCTTTATCGCCACGGGCCGTTGACACGAGTCCTAAAATGGCGGCCCTGTACGGCGGAATGGACGCCTGACTTGGGGATGACCGCTGCTGGCGGGGGTGCCCGGGAGCGTCTGTGCCCCTAATTGAACTGCCCAAGAAGAGGTTGTGGCTTATATGGACACCAGTAGTAAGGAGGCACTGAGAAGTGGCGGGAGTGGGCAGATTTTCTCTAGCTGGCCAGCCGCGGTTGCCTGACTTTAAAATGGCGGCAACCGGGACACAGTCGGCACCACTAACCTAAAGATTAGATGTGGATTGTTGCCTGGATAATCGAACTGAGAGGCACACACTTGAGCTTGCGGAGCCCTGAGGCCTGGACCGGAGATCGTCCCCTGATGGACAGTGGACCGGGGCGGTCTGGTGCGGGCTGATGAGCGGCCCGGAGTTGAATGGGGGGGGGGGGGTGGAGCTTGCAACCCCGGCCTGCGTCTTGCCTCCCGAGCTTCTGCTCTGGACTTCTCCGAAGCTGTGAGGTGGGGGTGCTCTTGGATCCGGCAGCGCGTCGCCTCCACTGCCTACTGGACATCTGGGCGAATCTGATGGTGCTACTTCTTGCGCCTAAAGGCATAGACGCTCGTCCCCCCTGAGTCAGCCTGCCGCAAAGAGGAACAAAATGGCGGCCATGGTCGGTGGCGGAGTCTACTGCTCTTGAGGAGCGTAAGTCCCCCTCGGACTGCTCAGCTGGGGCGACGGAGGGGAAGAACAAGGTGGGACTCCCCTGCACAGCACTTGGTGGGTGGGCTGTGGCAGAGATGAAGAGATTGGAAAGGCTGGCTGAGGGATCCCTTGACTGGTGAAACTGGAGGGTGATTGCACGAGGCGTCTGCATACTGAAGGACCATGAGACCGGCATAGTGCTGGTGGCGCACTTCAGAGCTGCTGTGCCTAGGGCGCAACCGCGGTGTGATCGGACAGGCAGCGAGCTGGACCACGGTCTTGTAGCCTGCATATCAGAAACGCTACATAGAGACTGCTTGTTTGGTGTTGGGCAGCCCCACAGTGCGGGTCTTCCTTGGGGGGTGTTAACACACGACAGGCAAGAGGTGGCCGGACCACGATCGCGGACCTGCACGATTTTAATAACTACACCTGCGGTGGGGGACAGCACAGTCCCGGAGGGCTACTGCAAGAGCGAAGATCTAGTCCTAGGAGCCCTACATTGGTGGCGGGGGGCGTAGCACAGGACTGTGGAGGACAGAGGAACTTGGTTGCGGTGCACTGGCGACGGACGGATCGACGCAGCACAAGGTCGGAGTGGTGTCTGAGGCTGCGGTTTCCGGAGAGGATCCAGTGAACTGTGCTGCCTTGCTAAAGAGGAGGGAGGCCTTGGACTCCCCCGGCACTGCTGGTTGCAGCTGTGTGCAGTTGTCACAATGGGCAGGGTGTCGAAGAAAAAGGGGTTCGAGGTGCTACGCTTGGACGAATCGGAGCAGCACGCGGAAGACGAGGATGGTGACGTTGGGAGACGGAGACCGGGACGATCTGGGGTCCCTACACTGGGAGAAATTATGCAGGCCATCGTGGCCTTGCGAGAGGCACTAGAGAAGAGGATGGATGCCATTGGCTTGGATCACACCCTACTAAAGGATGATCACCGGAAGCTCAAGGAGAGAGTAGCGACCCACAAAACCAATATGAAAGACATCTCGGATACCATGGCTGCCTTGCAGCAATCTTTGAATGAGGAAACGCATAGAGTCAAAGTGCTGGAAGTACGAGCGGAGGTCAGTGCAGGATGCTACCGGTGCTATAATCTCCGCATAGTGGGAGTCCCGGAGCATGAGGAGGGGGCAGATGCGGTCCGGTACTTGGAAGCATGGCTGAAAACAGAGGTAGCACCGGAGGGTCTATCCCCATTTTTTGCACTGGAGCGAGCGCACAGGGTCCGGACTCGCTCGCCTAAACCTGGAGCTCCATCTTGGCGAATGGTGGTGAGACTGTTACATTATCGCGACTGGGACTTTCTGCTACAGAGGGCTCGAGAGCAACAGAACTTGCAGATAGGGAACAGCAGGGTATTGATATTCCCGGATTACACCAGGGAGGTCAAGCGCCAAAGGTCATCCTTCCTGGCTGTTAAACGAAAAATGCGTCAGCTCCATCTCCCCTATGCCATACTCTTTCCGGCTCTCCTGCGGGTGACTGCAGATGAGAAAACACACTTATTTCTTACGCCA
The DNA here is from genome assembly GCF_964263255.1 of Lissotriton vulgaris. Lineage (NCBI taxonomy): Eukaryota > Metazoa > Chordata > Amphibia > Caudata > Salamandridae > Lissotriton > Lissotriton vulgaris. The sequence continues at coordinate 554,522,607 of NC_141693.1, read as the reverse complement.
CAGGCAGCATGGGACTGGCTGGAGGTTCGCGGTGGCGCGGCTTCGCTCACCCCTCGGGCGGCCTCGCCGCGAGAACGACTGCCGGGCACACCGCCGAAGCGGAGAACTACCTCTCCAGTGGATCAGCGCCAGGAGCGGGATAGTGCAGTTCAGTCGGTGGCGGCCATCAGCCGGGGCGTGGTTAGCCCGGCTAGTAATGATACGGACGTGTAGAGGAGCAGAACAGAGAGCCCGAGATCAGGCAGCACCCACGGACTCTCGGACATGGAACTGCCTGATGTCACCCCGCAGACAGCAGATGGGATGTTTGGGTGATAGGGCTGCAGAGGGCATGCAGGGAAAATAGGTACGATCTCTGTTGAGCTGGCTGGGCTCACAGGCCAGCTCGATCTGGGGAAGCACGGCGGGAGATGACCCACCACGAATGGCGGGGACCCGAGCGGCCAAACATGTTTCTAAGGAGGGGGGGTTCTGGGGGCATTGTGCGCGAGTTACACGTTACATCCTAGTTACGGTTCTTTGTACGAATAACTTGGTTTGGATGGAGACCTGTTCTTGTGTGCCTGTCCTGGGGCGTGGGAGTTGGGTAAAGTTTGCAGGTTGGGAGGGATGGGGGAGGGTCAGACATGTTGCTGGGGGGATTTTAGAAGAGAGCGTGCACGAGTTGGATCCATGGGCACCTCCATAGGACTTAAAGTTATGTCTTGGAATGTAAGAGGGATGCACACTATGTGTTGGCGGCACAAAATACATGCCTACCTAGTACGGAGAGGAGTGCAAATTGCACTACTACAAGAAACTCACTTGACGAAGGCAGAGGGGATGGCACTACAGCGTCGTCGGAGGGGGCAGGTGTTCCACACTACCTACTCGGCCTACGCCAGGGGGACCTTGATATGGGTGCGGCAGGGGTACCATTCCAATGTGTTAGGCAGGTGATCGATACGGATGGCAGATTTCCGGTGGTAACGGGGCGGCTCGATGGGCGGGACATCACACTAGGAAGCATATATGCCCCCAATGTTGAACAATTATCACAGAAATTGGCAGGGAGTTAACGGGTCCTGTTCTTCTGGGGGGGACTTTAATTGTGTGACTGACATAGCTCTGAACTGCTCCCATCCCCCGCTCCCGACGCCCCTACTCACAGGGTTGCAGAGGCTAGACGGGACTGGCAACATCGCTGGGGACTGACAGACACCTGGAGGGCTCACCGCCCTGGGGACCGGGACTACCCGTATTTTTCAGCTGTACATGAGTTGCATGTCCGGCTGGACGCTATATTGTGTTCCCCTGATGTCCACATGATGATCACGATGAGTGATTACCTGGCTAGGACAATCTCTGACCATAACCCTCTCTTGCTGTCCCTGAACTGGGTTCGACTCAGAACGGAGATCCCTAACTGGCGTCTCCGAACTGAGGTATTGGAAGACCAGGTCTTCCGCACCACCATAGGCACTGCCATAGAGGATTATTTTCAGCAAAACATCAACACATCCTCTAGTCTGCATAATGAGTGGGACGCATTTAAGGTGGTAATACACGGGCGGTGCATTGGGGAGGCCGTGGGAGTTCGTAGAACGCTATTGAATGAGGAACAACAGGCAGAGCAGCGGCTCAGGGAGAAAGAAATGGAGAGGCCTGGGTGGGATGATGCCCAAGAAGAGCTGTTGAGGGCGAAGGAAGAATTGGCAACGCAAGTAGAGAGGCTGAGATGTTTTGATTACAGGGCCTACGCGATGCGAGTGCATGCTGAAAGAGATAAAGCTGGGGCGCTACTAGCTTAGTTGGCAAATCCGGCTCGCAGAGGCACACCGATTCTTGAACTACGGGATGAAGGGGGGACAACGCACTATGGACAGCAGGCCATTAACACACAGTTCCTAGAATACAATACTACCTTATATTGCGGCAGGTTGGACCCCAGAGAGCTGGAGGAAGGGGATTTACTAGATATAGATCTGCCTCAGATTGAGGCGGAGGATGCGGAGAGCCTGGGCCGGCCAGTGGAATTGGGCGAGGTCAGGAGAGCTATAAAGCGTATATGGCCAAAAACAAAATGCCGGGTACTGATGGGTTTCCATCTGAGTTTTATGTAACATATGTAGATATACTGGCCCTACACCTGGTGACCCTTTATAATCGGTCGAAACAGACTGGATATCTACCTAGCTCGACAAGGGAGGCAGTGATCGTACCTCTCCTTAACCCCTTTGCTGCGGGGTATATTCCCCCGCTGTGCTGGGTGGGAGGGGGGGCGCGCACAGCGCTCACATGCTCATGACGAGCTGAGCTCGTCATGAGGCACCGCGCTCCTGTGCTCATGACAAGCTCAGCTCGTCACAGCCACACCCGTTCCCGTGGAACGCTCAGCACAGCAGGGGAATTATCCCCGCATGCGAGCGTTCCACGGCTCATGACGACCTGAGCTCGTCATGAGCACCGGAGCGCCGTGGCTCATGACGAGCTCAGCTCGTCATGAGCATTCAAGGGGTTAAACCGGGCAATCCGGAGTGGGACCACACAGCGTATTGCACCCTGGCGATGTTAAACATTGACTACAAGATCTTGAGCGGTATCTTGGCCAGTCGCCTGATGGCACATATGACAACTGTGGTGCATGGGGACCAGGCTGGGTTTATCCCTACCCGGAACACGGCCATGAACATCCGGAGACTGTGTCAATTGCTGCAGGTAGAGAGGAGGCATGTGTCCTATCGATAGACATTGAAAAAGGTTTTGATAGCTTAGAGTGGCCATATCTGTTTAGGGTTCTGAGGGCCTTCGACCTAGGTAAAGGGTTTCTGACCTGGACGAAGATCCTGTATAGTTGCTTGACTGCCAGGGTTCGGATGGGGGGGTGATTTCAGTAGCTTGCGCTCTAGGCAGGGGGGCGAGACAGGGCTGCCCGCTGTCTCCTCTCCTTTTTGCCCTGGCAATGGAGCCTCTGACAGCTCGAGCACGGACGGGGAGACACTACAGGGGCTTGGAGGAGATGGGTCAGATGCACTACATTGCTCTATATGCTGATGATTTATTAATGTTCCTGGCCAATGCTGCTGACGAGTTGCAGGGGGCTCGGGAATTGCTGGAGCGGCTTGGGCGGGTGGCTAGGCTCAAAGTAAATTGGGCGAAGATCTGCCTATTCCCGGTAAGAGGGGGTAGGGGAGATCCTCCTGAGGTACTCGATGTGCGCTGGGAAGGCAGATATTTGCCTTATTTGGGGGTCCGAATTTATCATGAGGCTGCTGATTTATTTGTGGGAAATGTAGGGCGGGCCCTGCGGACTACCAATAGTAATCTTGATTTCTGGGGGTCTCTGCCTTTATCGGTTGCAAGGACGAGGGGCATTTCTAAAAATGATAACCCTGCCACGCCTGCTTTAGGCTCAGAAAGGTGTAGAGTGGCTTTGAATACTATGATGCGCCCTAGACAGGAGGGGGGCTTTGCAGTACCTGATTTTGAGGCTTATTATCATGTGGCCCAGTTCCAATGGTTCGCACAGCGGATGTCGGGGAAACTGGGAGTAGAGGTGGACCAGAGAGGTAGGGACTTGGGGCTTCGCCAACTGACTAGGATTCTGCTCCAGCTTCCGGTGTGTGAAAGAGAGGTGCCCAGAGATCTGTGGGTCCTTCGGCAATGCTGGAATAGGGCCCTACGATTACATAAAGCGGGCCCTGCGTATGCGCCCGAGATTCCATTGTGGCTCTGTGAGATATTGCCCCATGGGGGGGACTGGCAGAGACTGCGGGAATGGGAGGAACTGGGGATCTCCTCCATTGGGGATCTATATGAGGATGGTACCCTCTTACCATTTCAAGATCTCATGGAAAGACATGAACTGCCTGCTCAGGATTTTCTTTTGCATGCAGCATTGACGGCTGCTGTGCGTCAACACTGGAAAAATTGAATCAGGAACCACAGATCTTCCTCCCTTTTCAATACGTGGTCACCTCCGTGGGTAAGATCAGGGCGGTTACGGGCCTATATAGGAGACTGGCGCAGGGTCCAGGGGCTCCCTTAGAGGGGCTGCGCATCAAATGGGAGGCGGACTTGGGGACGCCTATAGAGGCAAAGCTATGAGAGATGCTGCTGGAGCGAGCATGGAAATGCTCCCGGAATGCGAGATTCCAGCTAATACAATTCTACGTGTTTCATCGGGCGTACCTCACTCGTCACAAAATCAATGAATTATTTGGCTCCCACACTGCCTGCCCAAGATGCAGACTGGAAAATGCAGCGTTTATGCGCATGTTCTGGGATGCCCACTGCTCTGCTGGTTCTGGGGGGAGGTCCTGACCAAACTGAAGGAGGTGACAGAAAGCGAGCTGCAGCTTACTCCAGGTGTCTGTCTGCTACACTGGTTCCCCCACACTGCCCGCAACAAAACCACCAGCAAATTCCTGGACTTGAAGTTAGTCCTAGCTGAAAGCGAAATTACTAGCCATTGGAAGGCGGTCACAGCCCCCAACACTGCGTGATGGCTGCGAGAACTTATAAAGTGGGCGGACTGTGAAGGGACTTTCCCGCTTCGGATGGTTCGGAGAACTGACAATGATAGATTATTGGACATGGCAAGGGCCTGGGTGGCGATGGTGGATCTTCTTAAACACCCGACTGATGACGATGACTGATCTCCCCAGGTGTGGGGGACTACCTTCACTACATGGGAACACAGCCACAGGCGAAAGGGTGGGAGAGTAGATGGGGGGACGACTACAGTGGGTGCATCCTCCTAGGTGGGACATTGATTACTGCCTTAGGGAATCCAACAAAAGTGAAAGAAATGCATTTTGTGCAACAAGTGCGCTGTTAGAGAGAGCGACATGTCTGAGGGGAGGTGGGGTTAATGGGGGGAGGGACCGGGGAAGGGAGGGAGTAGGCTGGGGGGGGTTGTGTTCTCAGTTGTTTGGTAAGGTGGATTGGTGCAGATAGTAAACGCATAATCCTAGGGCAGAATGGATCAGCCCCTCCAGGCTACGACACAAGTCGGATGGGATATGACTCCTGCACATGATAAACAATTCTCCTAGCGTAGAAGGTGGTGAAGACACGGAAGATCTAGTAGGATGCGGGACTAGGATTTGTGGTAGTTCCATGGGGTAAAACCAAAGGAAATGATGGACGGAGCGTTGACAATACAAGCACTCACTCCCAGTCAACTGATCTGGGTTTAATCCATCACCGTTCTTTAGCCCACTCTGCCACCCTAGTTCAGACATGGCTATATGTAAATCAGTCTGACCCTTTGCCTCCTGGGAACAGTCCAGCCCGAACTGCCAAGCAATGCCTTCCCTGGACCGGAAACAAGCTACCGAGGACCGGTTTCTGGCATTTCAGACGTCTTCAGCCCGGCTTGCTTGAATCCAGTGGCAAAGTGAGCAAGGGACTCATGTCTGAGCATACCCTGCCAACTTATGGCGAACAAAGAAAAACCAAAGGAAATGATGGACGGAGCGTTGACAATACAAGCACTCACCCCCAGTCAACTGATCTGGGTTTAATCCATAACCGTTCTTTAGCCCACTCTGCCACCCCAGTTCAGACATGGCCATAAGCAAATCAGTCTGACCATGTGCCTCATGGGAACAGTCCAGCCCGAACTGCCAAGCCATTCCTTCCCTGGACCGGAAACAAGCTACCGAGGACCGGTTTCTGGCATTTCAGCCGTCTTCAGCCCGGCTTGCTTGAATCCAGCAGCAAAGTGAGCAAGGGACTCACGTCTGAGCATACCCTGCCAACTTATGGCGAACAAAGAAAAACCAAAGGTAATGATGGACGGAGCATTGACAATACAAGCACTCGCCCCCAGTCAACTGATATGGGTTTAATCCATCACCGTTCTTTAGCCCACTCTGCCACCCTAGTTCAGACATGGCCATATGCAAATCAGTCTGACCCTGTGCCTCATGGGAACAGTCCAGCCCGAACTGCCAAGCCATGCCTTGCCTGGACCGGAAACAAGCTACCGAGGACCGGTTTCTGGCATTTCAGACGTCTTCAGCCCGGCTTGCTTGAATCCAGTGGCAAAGTGAGCAAGGGACTCGCGTCTGAGCGTACCCTGCCAACTTATGGCGAACAAAGAAAAACCAAAGGAAATGATGGACGGAGCGTTGACAATACAAGCACTCACCCCCAGTCAACTGATCTGGGTTTAATCCATCACCGTTCTTTAGCCCAGTCTGCCACCCCAGTTCAGACATGGCCATATGCAAATCAGTCTGACCCTGTGCCTCATGGGAACAGTCCAGCCCGAACTGCCAAGCCATGCCTTCCCTGGACCGGAAACAAGCTACCGAGGACCGGTTTCTGGCATTTCAGCCATTTTCAGCCCGGCTTGCCTGAATCCAGTGGCAAATTGAGCAAGGGACTTACATCTGAGCATACCCTGCCAACTTATGGCGAACAAAGAAAAACCAAAGGAAATGATGGACGGAGCGTTGACAATACAAGCACTCACCCCCAGTCAACTGATCTGGGTTTAATCCATCACCGTTCTTTAGCCCACTCTGCCACCCCAGTTCAGACATGGCCATATGCAAATCAGTCTGACCCTGTGCCTCATGGGAACAGTCCAGCCCGAACTGCCAAGCCATGCCTTCCCTGGACCGGAAACAAGCTACCAAGGACCGGTTTCTGGCATTTCAGCCGTCTTCAGCCCGGCTTGCTTGAATCCAGTGGCAAAGTGAGCAAGGGACTCACGTCTGAGCATACCCTGCCAACTTATGGCGAACAAAGAAAAACCAAAGGAAATGATGGACGGAGCATTGACAATACAAGCACTCACCCCCAGTCAACTGATCTGGGTTTAATCCATCACCGTTCTTTAGCCCACTCTGCCACCCTAGTTCAGACATGGCCATATGCAAATCAGTCTGACCCTTTGCCTCATGGGAACAGTCCAGCCCGAACTGCCAAGCAATGCCTTCCCTGGACCGGAAACAAGCTACCGAGGACCGGTTTCTGGCATTTCAGACGTCTTCAGCCCGGCTTGCTTGAATCCAGTGGCAAAGTGAGCAAGGGACTCATGTCTGAGCATACCCTGCCAACTTATGGCGAACAAAGAAAAACCAAAGGAAATGATGGACGGAGCGTTGACAATACAAGCACTCACTCCCAGTCAACTGATCTGGGTTTAATCCATCACCGTTCTTTAGCCCACTCTGCCACCCTAGTTCAGACATGGCTATATGTAAATCAGTCTGACCCTTTGCCTCCTGGGAACAGTCCAGCCCGAACTGCCAAGCAATGCCTTCCCTGGACCGGAAACAAGCTACCGAGGACCGGTTTCTGGCATTTCAGACGTCTTCAGCCCGGCTTGCTTGAATCCAGTGGCAAAGTGAGCAAGGGACTCATGTCTGAGCATACCCTGCCAACTTATGGCGAACAAAGAAAAACCAAAGGAAATGATGGACGGAGCGTTGACAATACAAGCACTCACCCCCAGTCAACTGATCTGGGTTTAATCCATAACCGTTCTTTAGCCCACTCTGCCACCCCAGTTCAGACATGGCCATAAGCAAATCAGTCTGACCATGTGCCTCATGGGAACAGTCCAGCCCGAACTGCCAAGCCATTCCTTCCCTGGACCGGAAACAAGCTACCGAGGACCGGTTTCTGGCATTTCAGCCGTCTTCAGCCCGGCTTGCTTGAATCCAGCAGCAAAGTGAGCAAGGGACTCACGTCTGAGCATACCCTGCCAACTTATGGCGAACAAAGAAAAACCAAAGGTAATGATGGACGGAGCATTGACAATACAAGCACTCGCCCCCAGTCAACTGATATGGGTTTAATCCATCACCGTTCTTTAGCCCACTCTGCCACCCTAGTTCAGACATGGCCATATGCAAATCAGTCTGACCCTGTGCCTCATGGGAACAGTCCAGCCCGAACTGCCAAGCCATGCCTTGCCTGGACCGGAAACAAGCTACTGAGGACCGGTTTCTGGCATTTCAGACGTCTTCAGCCCGGCTTGCTTGAATCCAGTGGCAAAGTGAGCAAGGGACTCGCGTCTGAGCGTACCCTGCCAACTTATGGCGAACAAAGAAAAACCAAAGGAAATGATGGACGGAGCGTTGACAATACAAGCACTCACCCCCAGTCAACTGATCTGGGTTTAATCCATCACCGTTCTTTAGCCCAGTCTGCCACCCCAGTTCAGACATGGCCATATGCAAATCAGTCTGACCCTGTGCCTCATGGGAACAGTCCAGCCCGAACTGCCAAGCCATGCCTTCCCTGGACCGGAAACAAGCTACCGAGGACCGGTTTCTGGCATTTCAGCCATTTTCAGCCCGGCTTGCCTGAATCCAGTGGCAAATTGAGCAAGGGACTTACATCTGAGCATACCCTGCCAACTTATGGCGAACAAAGAAAAACCAAAGGAAATGATGGACGGAGCGTTGACAATACAAGCACTCACCCCCAGTCAACTGATCTGGGTTTAATCCATCACCGTTCTTTAGCCCACTCTGCCACCCCAGTTCAGACATGGCCATATGCAAATCAGTCTGACCCTGTGCCTCATGGGAACAGTCCAGCCCGAACTGCCAAGCCATGCCTTCCCTGGACCGGAAACAAGCTACCAAGGACCGGTTTCTGGCATTTCAGCCGTCTTCAGCCCGGCTTGCTTGAATCCAGTGGCAAAGTGAGCAAGGCACTCACGTCTGAGCATACCCTGCCAACTTATGGCGAACAAAGAAAAACCAAAGGAAATGATGGACGGAGCATTGACAATACAAGCACTCACCCCCAGTCAACTGATCTGGGTTTAATCCATCACCGTTCTTTAGCCCACTCTGCCACCCTAGTTCAGACATGGCCATATGCAAATCAGTCTGACCCTTTGCCTCATGGGAACAGTCCAGCCCGAACTGCCAAGCAATGCCTTCCCTGGACCGGAAACAAGCTACCGAGGACCGGTTTCTGGCATTTCAGACGTCTTCAGCCCGGCTTGCTTGAATCCAGTGGCAAAGTGAGCAAGGGACTCACGTCTGAGCATACCCGCCCAACTTATGGCGAACAAAGAAAAACCAAAGGAATTGATGGACGGAGCGTTGACAATACAAGCACTCGCCCCCAGTCAACTGATCTGGGTTTAATCCATCACCGTTCTTTAGCCCACTCTGCCACCCCAGTTCAGACATGGCCATAAGCAAATCAGTCTGACCCTGTGCCTCATGGGAACAGTCCAACCCGAACTGCCAAGCCATGCCTTCCCTGGACCGGAAACAAGCTACCGAGGATGCATGTTTGTGCGATTATATATTTTGCCCACAGACACATGACAATGATATACCTGTAAGAAATGTGAAAAATGAATAAAATCTGATTTAAAAAAAAAAAAAAAACGGCTTACTCTATGGACCAGTAAAAGAAAGATACCTCTTTGCTCCCCACAGGCCTCAATACTAGTTGCTCCTCCAGAGTGTTCCCTATACGTATGGGTTTAAGATACCGGGACAACTCTGTAGCTATAGATACTTAAACCTAGACATGCCCTCTTCTAGCCTGTTATGAAGTGACGACAATGATAAAAGTAAACCATCAGGAGCCAAATCCCGCCATACCTTAAATCCTGATGTTCTAAGTGGTGTAGCTAATTTGTCTTTTAGACAGTCTGGAGTCCCTGGAGAGTCCCACAGGGGAGCTAAGCTTCAAAAGTAATTTAGGCCTGTACATTGCTTAACTCAAGCCCATATTTTGGCCATACCCAGGATGAACTTCCAGCATGATCTTCTTAAAGAACTTCTGATCGCTATATTTAAAGAGAAACCCCTCAAGCGGCAAACCCCCTCTCTGAGTGATCTGGGCATCTCAACAGCATCCTTGAGTGTGATAACTGAAAAGCCCAGGCATAGTACTGAAGATCGGGAAGAAGGTAATCCCACAAGTCCTAATGGAGAGAAAGGCCTTACAATTGTAAAACAACTATTTAAGAGTTTTTCACTACTACGACATGTAAAACTTAAAAGAGCATGCCTACTTTTTAAATACACTGCAATCTGCCTCTGGGGCTGGCCAGGGCCTACCTTAGGATTGACTAATATGTATTAAAAAGGTAGGTTTGTGCCTGGCAAGATAGTTAACTTGCCAGGTCGACATGGCAGTGTAAAACTGCAAACACAGGCTCTCTAATGGCAGGCCTGAGATATGTTTAAAGGGCTACTGAGGGAGCGCCGGCTGGACAAACAGGCGTGGAGGCTGTATATAGTGGGCCAGTTGGGTGGTCTTTATTTAACAAGCACTTACATTTTAAGAAAATCTTGTGAACCAATATGGTCTTAAGGGTTTCTGCAATGGCGGCTCCAAGTCTTTCGTCTTGGGGATTCTTCCCTCTTCAGTGGAGCGTCTTTACGTTGGGTGGTCCTTCCCCGGGAGGCTTAGAAGAGGAAAGAAATAATGAGCCGGCAGTGATTGCAGGGTTTCCCACTTTTTAGACACTAGTGTTCCGTCAGCACACCCAGTTGGTGTTTAACGATATACAGGGGCTGGACGGATAGTGCGGATAGGCAGGTTGACAAGAGGAAAGGCTGTGAGGGGCTAAATGGTAGGACAGGTCGTGCACAGGGACGACAGGTGAAGAGGGGGTGGGTATGGAATAGTGCTCCAAATACGGATTTCCTATTCTAAGGAGTATGGTACTATTGGAGTTTGTATCTCTGCACCCCTCCGGTGGGCCCAAATGTGCTCCAGTTTTTTCCCAGAGCACGATAGTACAAATAAAAGTAAAGAAGAAAGAAAACTAATAAAGCTCACATGGCCATATAACTCATGGTCCCCTTTCCCCGGTAACTTTAAACCTCCCGCCTCCCTCCTGTACACATCCAACCCTCCCGCCACCCTCCTATACACGTTCAAACCTCCCGCCACCCTCCTGTACACGTTCAGACCTCCCAAAAACCTGGTCCCTCTTTCCCCGGGTTCTGAAAACTCACCGGCTCTGCCGCAACTCTCCGAAGTTGCGGCCGCTCTTTAGCCACCTCCGGTGGGGACCACCAGTTCTCGCACCATGTCTCTTCCTGGTCTCCCACGTCTGCTTCTTCCTTGTTTGGTTCCGCTTGATACTCCTCCTTCCTTCCGGCAGCTTCTCCTTCATCTCGATCCACTTGGCACTCCTCTTACTTCCTCCTGGCTGTGCCGCGCCGCCTGGTGGTGTCCCTGGCCCTTTTCACCTCCTGTGCAGATCCTCTCCTGGCGTTAGCCGCGCCCACTTCCTCTTCCATGGAGTCTTGATGCTAAACGGGGAAGGACATGGGGGAGGAGTTACGTTTGTTGTTGGCCTCTTCCCGCATGGGAATCTAGGGGAGTTTGTTTGTGCAGGTAAGCCTTGGAGGTACAGTGTGGGCGTACATTACGACATTAGGCCTGCCATGTTAGACACCCCCTCACATCCCCTTTCCCATGCCGTCCTTCTAGTAGGGGAAATTTCACAGGGGTACCTAGAAAAGAAGTCTGCATTTGCTTGTTCTGTTCCCTTGCGATGCTTAGTGTAGAATCTATAAGGTTGCAATGACAGAAACCAGCACAGCACCCTTTCGTTGGTTCCTTTGTTGGGCGCTAGCCATTCTAAAGGGGCATGGTCGGTGTATAGCATGAACTCTCGTCCCTCTGGATATTATTTTAAAGTGTCAATGGCCCACTTTATGGCCAGGGCTTCCTTTTTGATTACTGCATAGTTTTGTTCTCTGGGAAACAGTTTCCGACTTATGTACAGTATAGGCCTTTCCTCTCTTTGTTGGTTTCTCTGGGACAGAACCTCCCCCAATCCCTGGTCAGAGGCGTCCGTCTGGAGAATAAAGGGATGAGTGCAGTCAGGGCTAGCTAGCACTGTATCAGAAGTTAGGGTCTCAAATGAGTGGATGAGATCAGGGCTAGGGTCTCTTAATCTGGCTTCAGTTTTTACGCTCTTCTGTAAGAGGTCTGTGAGAGGGGCTGCATGTTGTGAAAATGGGAGTATAACCCTCCTATAGTAACGAGTAGCCCCAGGAAGGCTCGGAGGGCTTTAGCTGAACTGGGAAAGGGTATTTGGGCTATAGCAGTGAGTTTGGTACTTTGGGGCCGTATCACTCCCTCCCCCAACAGATAACCCAGATACTTTAAATTTTATGCAGCCAAATGACTTTTGGCTGGGTTGATCTTGAATCCCTGATTCATCAAAGCTTGAATCACCTCATACAGGTAGATCAGATGTTGATCCCAGGAGTCGCTATAAATGACGATGTTGTCTATATAAGCTCTTGCGTATCTCTCGTGGGGTCGTAATATAAGATTCATGGCTCTTTGAAATGTAGCTGGTTGTGAGCTTCTGGTCGGGTTATCGAATAAACTCACGGACACAGGGGATCTGGGTAACGAGGGTTTTATTGTTTTATATTGCCGTCTCTTCTGTACAGGCACTCTGTAGAAGGGGAGCGGGTTTTCGGGTCCTCTGCCGCTTGTTTAGCAGTTCCAAAGCGCCGTGATTCCCGGTGCCTCCTGGGTGTTGTAGGCCTTGCTTCTGCCGTCTCGACTCCCGTCCGGAACACCGCCCCAGAAAGAAAGAAACCAATATTTAGGCACAGGATTCGGATGGTTGTTTAGGGTAGGGAAGTGAGGGACCACACGTGCTCATAAAGATTACGGTGCCGAAAAGGTGAAGGGTGGGGATTTGGTGCACAGATGGTCGGGTGTATCTTCTCACGGTGGTTTGCCCCACTTACGTCCTGCCCACCCCGTGAATCGTGACCGTACCTGCTCTAGCCACACTTCGTGGGAAGTGTGGCTGGGCGATGCGCCTTCCCGTTGGCCTCCCGGCTTGTCGCGGTCGTCTCGGTTCTTTCGCCCCTCTGCTCTGCAGGTCGGTGATTCAATGCCTTCCTCGTCTCTTGCCTCCGTCCTACTCTGCTGCTCTCCCGCCTCCTCCTGCCGATGTTCCACGCTCTTCTCCTCTCCCGTCCTCCTCCGCTGCTCTCCCGTCTCCTCCTGCCGATGTTCCACGCTCTTCTCCTCTCCCGTCCTCCTCCGCTGCTCTCCCGCCTCCTCCTCGCTCGCACTCTTCTTTGGTTCTCCGTCCTCCACTCTGCTTCCTCCTCACGCCACCACTCTCCACTCCCTCCGGGTGTAACACACACCTGAGTCTGCTTTGGGCGTTGTTTTACCTCCGGCAGGTGGGCGGGTTCAGGGTCCAGCTCCGCCCAATTAAAGAAACATGGCTCCTCAGGGTCCCGTGTTGGGTTGAACCAGTCGTCAGCCGTCTTCCATGTGTCGGTGTGCTGTGCAAAAAGAGGGGACACAGGTAAAGGTAAGCCTGGAGGGCCCGAGTCCGGGTCCTCCTCGTCACACTGGTGCTCCATGTAAACTGAAGGGAAGCATGACGAATTGGAACAACCCGTCTGGAGTGGAGAACGCGATTTTCTCTTGGTCCTGTACTCTCAGGGGAATCTGCCAATATCCCTTACATAAGTCCAGGGTACTGATATACTTGGCCCTCCCAATCCGTTCTCTCATCTCGTCTACCCTGGGAAGAGGATATGTGTCGAATTCAGATATTTTGTTGACCTCCCTAAAGTCAATACAGAATCGCACCGAGCCATCTGGCTTCGGCACGAGAACAATTGGTGAATTCAATTCACTCTCTGAGGGTTCTATAATCCCCATTTGTTGCATCTGTTAGATGGTTATTCGGCAGGCCTCTGGTATACGATATGGGTGAAGACGTACTCTTTTCCCTGGGAGGGTTTTAATGGCGTGTTCTACTAACGTAGTTTTTCCTAGAGTCAGGGAAAACACGCTTTGTAAGGGTAGTAAGTTATTAACCAGGCTATCTTTTAAGTGGGCAGGCAATTCGCTGTCCAGACATTGATGGTATAAAGGATTGTCTCCTCTCACGTTCCCAATCCAGGTGGGAAGTGGTCCCTCCCATTTTTTTAAAAGATTGATATGATAGATTTCGGAGGTACCTCAGGTTTTGTCCAGTTCCAATCGGTAAGTGACAGGCGTCACTTTTTCTACCACTGTATAAGGACTCTGCCATTGTCCTAACAACTTATGGTCTGAGGAGGTCATCATCAATAGTACGGCATCTCCTACTGAAAAAACCTCTCTTTGGTATTTTTATCATATTGAGTCTTTTAGGACTCCTGTGCTTTTTCCATGTTATTCCGTATTATGGCCCATATCTGTCCCAAATGAGTTTTTAAATTACTGACCTACTCTATCAAGGGGGTAGTGCTATGGGGTTCTGTTTCCTAGGTTTCACGTAGCACGTCCAACAGGGAGCGAGGCTGATGACCATAAAGCAATTCAAAGGGGGAATACCCCTTACTTTTCTGGGTTTGACAGCGTATGGCATACAATGCGAGGGGTAACATATCCTCCCACCGTTTGGACTCCAGAGCCAAAAGTTTTTTTAAGGTGGTCATTAAAATAGTATTGTAGCGTTCGACAAGACCATCGGTCTGGGGCTGACATGCTGCCGTTCGTATTTGTTTGATTCCCAGCTGAGAGCACACTTGCTTCATCAGTTTTGAGGCGAATGGGGTCCCCTGATCCGTCAGGATCTCTTTTGGAAACCCCACCGGGGAAAATGCTGCTATCATAGCCTTAACTATGCTGGAAGCGTCGGGATGGCGTAAAGCGATGACCTCTGGAAAACGAGTAGCGTAATCTACAAGGACCAATACATAGCGACACCCACTTCGAGAAGGTAATAGGGGGCCTAGGATGTCCATCCCAATTCTACAAAAGGGTTCTTCAATGATGGGAAGAGGTTGTAAGGGAACTCTAGGGGGTCTGTACTTACTGTTTTTTTGACAGGTTGGGCATTCATGACAGTAAGTTCTCACTCTACGATAAATGCTGAGCCAATAGAACTGCTTGGTTATTAGCTTCTCAGTCTTTTCTTCCCCAAAATGTCCACCGAACAAGTGACTATGGGCCAGGTAGAGTATCTTGGAAGGGGGTAGGGACTAACAACTGAGGGTGTTTAGTATGCTCTGCTTTCCTGTACAATAATCCGCTTTTAATCAAGAAATAGGGACATACATGTACTGGGTCTTTTTGCTTTGGGCTTGGTTCCAGGCCTCTTGTACAATCGGGTCCTCCCTCTGGGCTGTCTGGAAATGTCTATCGCTTTCCCAATGGTTTTCCACAGGTACAGCAGGGTATACTCCGGTGGGTTGGCCCTTTTCTCTATGTTTTTGGGTTTTGGTTTTTCTAGGTTTAGAGGGGGGCCATTAGTGATCTTCGTCTTGAGCAAAGGGAGCACTGCCCCACCATTCCTCTTCCTTAGGGGTTGTTTCTTGAAGCAGCTTCGGCAGATGCTAATAATCATTCCCTAATATCACTTGTTCAGGCAATCAGGGAATGAGCCCCACTTTTAAGTCAGATCCCGGATCCATGGCATGTTGTATGTGGACAAGGGTGGTGGGATATGTCTTCGTATCACCATGGACACATTGGATGTTCACAACACCGTCTACGGGGCAAGGTTTGGTTCCCACGCCCTGAGGTCGCATCACACTTTGTCGCAGCCAGTGTCAGCTAGGGCGGTCATGGGATGACCATTTACCATCACGTCACACAATAGGGCTTTTGTCGTGTAGACTGGGTGAAACAGCAATAGTTCTTGGTGAGACCTATCTCCATTGGCTCCTCCTTCTGTTGACAGAAGCGAGTTATATGTCCTAGGCCTCCTCAGCAATAACATTGTGGGCCAGGTGCAGGAGTTCTCACCACCGTTGGTCCCTGGGTTCCGAATACTGGGGGTCTGAACACTGGGGGTCCAGGGATGATGGTCACGGGGTCGGGTTTTCGGACTGGTGGGACCCGAGAAGGGCGGTTTCCTCGACTCATGTTTGTTCTCCAGGGACTTTCTTCACGCCCCTTTTGTACTTCTTGTGCCCGATTGTAGGCGCTAGCGATCTCCATCGCTGTTTCTAATGTGAGATGGCATGTTGTCTGACCCATTTCTGTATCTGGGGATGAAGTGAGGGCAAATACTGTTCCAAGTACACCCTGGACATTATCTCTTCCTTTGTGGCGGTAGTGGGTTTTTAGCCATCAATCAGCCATGTGTTTTACACGAAAGTATAAAGCTCTGGGTGTTTCTTGGGGCCCTTCCTTAAATTGTCGCAGCCTCATTCTATAGGTTTAGTCGTCGATTCCTAGACTCTCCATTATGCAGTGTTTTATCTCATCGTAAGGGGTGGTACTCAGGATATTAGCAGCCTGGGATGAGGATTGTAGTTCCCCAGACAATAAAGGTCCCAGGTACTGACCCCATTTCTCTGCTGGTCATGCTGCAGCCCGAGCCATTCGTTCAAAATTATGAAAGAAATACTCCGGGTCTTCCCCTCCACGTATTTCTGCAGAATTATAGATGGTAAGGTGCTGGGGCCTCTCTGTTGTCCCATGACATCTACAAGTTTCCCCATGGCGGTGTCGTGGGACTGACCTTCCGACAAAAGAATTCCCATGCAAGTGGCCACCGCACAGCCCAGTCTGAAACTCAGCTGGGCTGATTTTAAAAATTACAGAGAAACTCAGCCACGTTCTGCAGTATTGCAGACCTATGCCAATAATTGTAAATGTGGCTCTGCCTTCTTGGCCCCTGTCATTCGTCCTTCCTTTCTGATGTTTTCTCACCCTTCCTCCCGGGCAGGAAAGCCAGAAAGAAAATTCACGCAGAGTTTGAAAAACTGTGGTTACTGCCCTATATTTCAAAAACCTGCAGAAAACTGGCAAAATGTCAAAAATCTGGGGAAACTAAGAAGTCTGCGAAATCAATATTTTTGCCTATTTGCACAGAAAATGCTCCCCAAAGATTTGGAATCATGAATCATCACTTATATGCGTCAACATTCATCATCAGCAGCACACAAGTCTGCTTTCTATGTCTACACCTGTAAATCACAACCCAATGGGGTGGGTGTGGAGACTAAACGTAGCATGCTCCACTTCAGGCTGGACATAAGTGGGTGCTAGCATAGCCCACCCTTGGGGCACAGGTGAGGTCTTCATGGCAATGCCGGACTCTGAGAGGCGGGCGCCATCTTTGTGCACTGTGGGGCCAGAGCGCAAACATACTTTTTTACCACTCTTGAAGCTGAGACACAGATGTTAGCACCGCAGGAAGTGAGTTTTCAAAAATGTATTCTAAAAGACAATGCAAAAAGCAAACTGGCCGACGTGCAACAAAATAATGCGCAACTCAGCCTTTCAACCTTCACAGAAAGATGAAATCAGTACCACTCTCTCAGCTTCCAAAAAAAGACCCATTAATAAAGCACAAAGAGAGGCCCCAGATTGTTGGGCGTGATACTTATTAATGGTTAATAATACATTTGCTACCACCACGTGGCCCAGTGTAACCTTCAGCATCTGCGCTCATTAGATAAATATGAAACGTCATTGGCTTTCAATAAGGAAGTTTGCAAGATAAATATAGTGCTGCGATAGCCCAGGAACACCACCCCCCTGATCCCAATGAACACACTGACCTCGTTTGCACCGGTGAAGGTCGTCCAGTCTTTGCACTTCCATTCCCAAGTTTAACGGAAAATCGAAACCTGTGAGTATGTTTTCTTGGATGATAGGTCTGTGAATATTCTGGATGACATCATCCCGGGGGTGGGGCGCAACAACAGCTGGAAAAGCAGTTTTGTTAGATTAAGCTTACCCTGCTGATGGCCGCAGCACATAAAACACGAGCATAAAACTACAAAGCAAGCAGGCTCAGTGCGACACTCTGCACAGCAGAAAGCAAAACACCCAAGGTGTGACTGAACCATTGAAACCTCTGACCAAGTCTTTTGCAAAACAGGCTTCCAACAGGGCTCACAAGTTAAAGTTGCCATCTATGAATAGGTTAAATGCAGTTTTTTTAATTTGCATTCTGTGAATTGTATGTAGTCCCTGCGATCCTATTATAAAAACACTATCACAAGTCCCAAAATGCGAATAAAACAAGCATTGGCTGCGCAGCCGTAAAAGTAACGGCTGTGCGGCCGTGAAAGCGAAAGTGATCGGACACGCTCTGTGGTGCGAGTGGTGCGCGCGTAGCAGTGATTGCACTGGAAGGGAGGCAGATGGCGGCTACGCGCGTGCACACTCGCCTTAATGCAAAAGCTAGGCCGGCTGTGGCAGCACTTTGAAGACCTGAATACTAAATGTCTCTCCGAGCAGCCCATGCACTGGCTCAGGCAAGACCGAAAAAAGGACAGAAACAAGGATGGGGAGCCACCACTGGATGATAAGCACCTTATTTTCCTCACAGAACTAAGGAACTGGTGGAAAAGGAAGGGGGATGCTGACTTGAAATATACGTATGTTATGATGTTGTTCTGTATTCTTTTAGTGGTTATCTGATTCGTTCCATTTTTGCACTAATGTAACCCAACTAGTAAGTAAGGTGCTCCGTTGCCCACGCAGGTTTGTACAATATGAAACTGCAAGATAAATAAACCTCTGGTGTGGGAAGAATTAAGCAACCACTCCCAAATTAAACTTCAAAAAATGATTACTTTAGTCACACCATCCCCTTACCTTCCACCTCTAAACCCTCATGTCATATCAAGGATGCAAACTCTGCTCTCCTATATGAAGTAAAATTGCTCTGATCTTCCCACTTACTGGTGAAAGACTTGTTTTTTGCACTCTAAGCAACACTGTTTTCACCTATCCCCACTGCCACTACCCAAATCACTAAGGCCATAACCTGGAGTCTCCTACAAAATAACTGGTTCCTGTGCATTGTAGATCTCGGCACATGCTATCGGATGAAGGCATCAGAATTCTACTCCATGTTATGAAACTCGCCATATTTTCTTTTGTACAGTGCTCTGCAGCAGTGATGGGTCTGGCTTGTGCTAATTACTAGGCTGTCCGGTTTAGGTTTAAACCTATAATAACTGAGCTAAAACCCCACTGAAAGGGAAATAGCCCTTCCCAGTGTATATATATAAACACTGAAAAAACACCTGCACAACCACAAACTAAATGCCATTCAAAGAAAGGAAAAGGAGAGTGAAAGTCATTTTTTTCTTCCTGAAGGGCCCAATGCAATTGAACTTTGTTATACAAGGTAGCAGCAAGAAAGACTGGGCTTACATTAATCTGCTTGGGTTTTGTTGTTTAGGAATGTCACTAAAATATTGTTTCTTCTTCCTTTTGATTTTTTCAGTTTTGTGGTCTTTGGTCTAAAGTTGCAGAGTTTAGAAACATGTTTTAGGTCTTGTTTAATTATTTTATAAACTGTATAGAATCAGGAAATATCAAAATCATATTTGATATTTTGGCTGCGTTTGATTCTTTCACTGATGGGTAAAATGTCTGGTTTCATAAGAATATTTCCCAATATGTGCCATCACATTTATTAAATGCTCCGAAACGTGGTATTAAGTATAGGTATATGGCGCCACTGGGTAGAGTTACACAGCTAGTTTAGGATCTGTGTATTTGTACAGACGGTGCTTCAGGGTATGGAGAACCACTAAACTCCACAAATCAAAGCCTCAGCTTCACACAAAATATAATTCACTCCCCAGCACACGTCAACTTTCAATATGGTTTCCCTATTGTAACCAAACTAAACACATAATAACTTTATCACACAGTGTGAATTGTAAACATTCGGTCTTTTCTTTTTCAAGTTTTATTCTTGTAGGCTTGTACATCCGCTTTCAACAGCCAACACGTGTTTCGTCGCGTATGGGGTGTTGTCCCGCGACTTCATCAAGGTTAGATCTTCTAAATAGTCAATCTATGAATTGTGGTGATAATTCCTTACCACAATGGGTTTCTGGTCTGAGCGGCATGTCAACAGTGTAACCAATTTAAATGTGTTAGTATCCCTTGAAAAGCAGTATCCAGGTCTCTCCGTTTCACCTTTCGACTTCTCACGCCGCTCGCTTCATCTACAGAGTACGGCGACCTGTCATCACATTTACCGATAGAGGATGGGCAAAACCCCTTGATATCTCAACCCCCAGTTTCTAGTAAGTCAGTATTGATAGTAGGTGAATTGCCAACACCTCAGGCTTTAAACATTCAAAGCAAGGTATAGTAATAAATATATGTGAAAAGAGTGCTATCACCAAGCATCTGGGATAGTTGTGAAAACATGACACCAGACATTTGGAAAACATGGAATGCAGTGTCACTTAAAATGCTGCTGCAAAAAGGTTCTTTCCAAGTTTAGCAAAGATTGGAGTGACGCTGTTTGTTTTTACAGTGATTCAGCTACGTATATAAAACAGTTGTTTGATGACCTACCAAAACCGATACCTGAGCTGAAGTGCTTCCCTGTAAGAGATCCTTGCCACTTGTTAGATGGTATTCTGAAAGCATCCTTAAAATCTTCAGAGTAAATGAAGAATGCTTTTGACTTTTTAGTCCATATTAATGCACTGTTTTGTTATGCGCAGGAACTAAAATGCAAATATTTATAATTTTGTGCTTTGTGTGGCATCAAAGAAAGAGTCATCCCAACTGTGTCACTTACACTTAGCTGATGGTTCTCATTCCAAGGGAAGGGGCTGTGAATGCTATATTATCCATGTGGAAACTGTTTACAGACGTTTTGCTGAGTAATGATGCCAAAGACAAGAAATGCGAGGATCTTTGGTCACATATTGATAGTGATGTGAAAAGAAAAGAAAACCTACTGCATTCTTAGAATTTTACAGGAAAACATAACTGTTGTAGTGAACATAATAAAATAATGAGAGTCTGGAAACACTCTTGTCTGCCAAGGGTTCAGTATAATGGTTGTAGATGTGAAACATCTCCTTGAGAGTAGGCTGGGCGACACCTTTAGTGAATTTGGCACTGCAACATGTTTGTCTGGGCGCAACAGAACTTATCCAAACTATAACACCTATAGGTACATTTCACCTAGTGTTTTTTGTAGAATACACTTTTACATTCAAAATCCCATGTGAGTAAGGTGAGGATAGTTGTGCATATCCTCGTCCTGAAGAAGGAGTCTGTGTACTCCGAAACATGTCGACGCACTTCCGAGGTTGATATACCCTAATACGTATAACTGACAACCTCATCTTGCACCCCTTTTAATAATACCAGCCGAGGACGTAATAAATATTTTTCCTACGAGCCAGGTATTTTTTAACCTTCACTTTTTTCACCTCACCACTCACTCTCCCTCTCACACACACAAACACATAGTTCACTATCAGTGCTCCTACGTATCTGTGAGTCGCAGCACGCGCATCCCGTAGAGGGATGCGAAGGCCCTGATGATGAAGCATGACACCAAGGGGCCTGTTGGTGTGTGAGGGGTATTCAAACAACACTGTGTGCTCCCCATCACTTTAGGGATCACTACCACCTTCTGAGTGGATTCTATTTTGTTTAAGCAAATAGGTATAGCCATGTCAAGGTGTCAAAGGCCTTTTCAAGGTCCAGGATGAGGCAGACCGCATGGGGGAAGGTGTCCCCCACCTGATCCTGGACATGGAACAACCGTCTTATGTTCTGGGATGTGTTCCTGCCGGGGACGAATCCGCATTGGTCCGGGTGGACCAGGGGGCGTAATATTTGTTTGTATTGAGTGGCCAGGATTCTACCCAAGACCTTGCAGTCAGCGGATAGGAGTGTGATGGGGCGGTAGGAGGACAATTGCTGTGGGTCTCGGTGTGGTTTGAGAAATGTCACTATGACTGACTCCCTAAGGGATCCCGGTAGTTCCCTTCTCTTAAATGCGTCCGAGAACGTAGCGGTCAGACGAGGAACTAAAAGGGCAGAGAAGGTACTGTAGTACTCGAGGGGCAGACCATCTAGACCCGGTGCCTTGTACCGCGCCAACGCACGGATCGCGCCGGAGACGTCCGCCTCCGATATTTTATCATCTAGTGTGGCCCTACTTGCGTCTGTGATATGCGGGATCGGTAGTGAGTCTAGGAAATGGCTTATCGCCTCCTGCCGGAGATTTGTCGGGGTGCTGTAAACCGTGGCGTAATGTTGCTGGAACGCATTTAAAATGTCTGATTGGGAGCACACTAGGACTCCTGCGGGAGTCAAGATCTTGGTGATGGGTTTGGTGTCAATGTCTTGTTTCGCTAATCATGCGAGGAGCATGCCCGTTTTGTCCCGTTCCTTGTTTACCCGGTCGGCATAGGCTCGAAAATTATATTTGCGCAGGTCAGCTAGGGCGGTAGAGTATTGTGTTTTGGCCTCCGCAACCTGGGCCACCATTGCGGTTTCAACATCCTCCTTTTTCGTGAGTGTTGCCTGCTTGCGTTCCGTGTCGACTAGTGTTTGTCCTAGTGTGCGGCGTACCCCTGCCACCTATTTGATGCATGTCCCCCGGGCCACTACTTTAAACGCATCCCATTCCACCAGTCTGGATGTGGTGGACCCTGCGTTGTGATTGAAATAATCTCGGATACTCTGTGCATGATTGTGCCGGAATGCCTGGTCAGTGAGACAGTCTCGTGGGAGGCGCCATGTGGGCACTGGTGGGTGAGGAGGTATCCATTGGACGCGTAGTAGGTGTGCATCGTGGTCCGAGACTACCCGGCCTAGATAATCAGAGTGATGGATCTTAGGAATTAGTGATGGTGTGCATAAGAATCTGTCTAACCGGATTCGCAGGTTATGAGGGATGGAATGAAACAAGTAAAGCTTTGCGTGGGGGTGGTGAGCACTCCATGCGTCCACTATCGCCCAGTGACTTACCCAGCGGCGGAAACATTTTGACCGTGTATGGGCAGAAGAGTGTGGTGGTGGTGGGTGTAATCTGTCGAGTGCGACATTGAGTTCACAATTGTAGTCGCCCCCTAAAATCCATGGGAGAGATATAAATGGGGCTAACACGCCGGTGAGGGAGTCAAAGAACTTATCCTGTTCAGTATTTGGCGCATATATTCTGCCCAGCAGAACGGGTTGTCCGTCCAGTATTCCTTCTAACAGGGCATACCTACCTTCCTTCTCCACCACTCTGCGTGTTTCCTGAAAGGGGGTGCCTGGGCGGACCCAAATCAGTGCGCCCCGCGCGAACGCTGAGTAGGACGTGGCGCATATGGTGCCCCGCCAACGGGACCGCAGTCTATCAACCTCTGGCGCTGTGAGATGCGTCTCTTGTAGGAACGCAATTTGTGTATGGCGTTTAATTTAAGCATATGTTGCGTATCTCTTGCGCTGTGTGTGGAGACCCCGTGTGTTTAGGGTGAGAATACTGATATCTGCGGACTGCATTGGGAAGCTTGATAAGCCCTACCCACACCTTGAAGCGCGATCGTCGCTGTGGAGGGCATAGGTGCTGAGAGTGATCTAGCCGCGCTGAATCCATAGAAAATCCATGCCCTGGACTGCTGCTGCCCTGCTGCTCACTTCTCCTGTGTGGTGTAGGAGTATGAAAACAGGGTGAGTAAAATTTGTAACTGGGTGGGAAAACTAGCCCAATACCTGGGGCGTATCAGCGAACCCGATACGTCCAAACCAACGCTCATTGAATAAGAAAGCGAACAGTCAATGCGTGGGGGTGGCAGTGCGTGCCTGCGTGGCGGAGTCTCGCCGGGGCGTTTGTAGGATCAATATTCGTTGTTGAAGAGTGTAGTGTGTCAAGCGTGCCGTGAAGCACGATGCAGGTAACCTCCTGATGGGTGCACCCGTTCCTGGGTGCCCTTCGGTGCAGTATGCTTCCGGAGTACATCGTTCGGTTTCTTCAGTGGATGGCATTTGCAATTTGCGGAGTGATCGGGGGTAGGGTAATAGAGTCTTCTGTGGGATGGGCCTCGTTGCTGTTTTCTTTGCTTCCTGATGAGAAGAGGTGGGGGACCCCCTCAATGTCCTCCTCAGAGGGGGGAGCCCCTAAATCAGTAACTGCTTGAAGGGTCTTGCGACGTTCTCGCATGATCTGCTCTAGGTCCGGGGAGTCAACCACATGGCTTTCCTTGGGCTCCCTCCAGTCCTGTCTGCCTGCGTTTGCGTCGGCTGCGAGGCGCGCCTCCTGTGTGTGTGGTGCCCTTTGTGTCCTCAGTCGGTCCCTTTGTGCAGTGGTGGTCCGCCCATTCGCAGGCATCTGCTGCAGTGGAGAAGAAGTGTGTAGTACCAGCATGAATGACTTTCAGGTGGGCCGGAAATAACGAAGAGTAATGTATGTCATTTGACCGCAGGCGGCGTTTCACCTCCAGAAAGGATGTTCTGAGCTTTTGCACCGCCTTGGCGTAATCCGGAAAGATCATGACGTGCTCGTTTTCAACTTGCAGTGGACCCGCACGCCTGGCGGCCCGTAGCACCGCGTCTTGGTCTTGAAAATGAAGGAACTTCACGAGCAAGTGGCGGGGTGCGTTGCCGGGTGGTGGTTTACTGGCTGGGACCCTGTGGGCTCGCTCTATGGAGAAAAAAGCTGTGCGGTCCTTGGTTGGGGTGAAGGATTTGACCCAGGCTCCATGTATTCGATGGGGTTTGTCTTCTCAACGCCCTCCGGAAGACCTAGCACGCGTATGTTGCAACGGCGAGAACGTCCTTCTAAATAGTCCATTCGTTCTTCTATGGTTGTCAGACAACCCAAGGCTGTTCGAAGAGTTTGCTGCTGCGCACTCAGGGTGGGCTGTATATCGGCGAGTGACCTCTCCCTCTCTCGTACCTTCCCCGCTAGTTTCCGATGGTCATCACGGATAAGGTTGATGTCTGTGGTGAGGGTGCCCAGGCGTTCCTCCATTGAGGCCCTGGATAGTTCAATACCTGCTAGGACTTGGTCCAATTTGTCCGAAATGGTTGGGTCCGATTGGGTCGTGGTTGCTTTAGGGAGCGCGCTGGTTTGGGGTTGATTTTCGGGTGCCGTTTCCGGGACTGATGTAAATGTACATGTATTTATATAGCGCAAATCACCCACATCGCAGGCATCTATGCGCTTGCTTAGGGAACCCGTCCTGGTATTCCCCTGTGAGATAACCCCGGCAGGGTCTCCACAAGGTGAAAGCCAGGCATCCCGCCACGAGGGGCCGTTGTGGAGATTAAGCAAGCTATTGCCCAGAGTCGCAGAGTGTGAACCCGTGAGTCGAGTAGGCACCGGGGCGAGAATTATCGAGTCCGTGGAATTATTGAGCCCAACCCCCGTCGAGGCGGGGAATTGAACCCCTGGTCCAGGGCCGATCTCCGCTTCCGGGTCTGCCGCCTCTAACCCCTGAGCCACACTTCTCCACAAGATGTCTGTTGAGTAGCCCTGGGTTTCCCCATTCTGCAGGCCGTAGGTATCTCTCTCGCTCCCTGCCGGGTCGGTTGTGTGGGCAGGACCGGGGCAGCTCGCCCCTGGGAGTCAATCGTTCTTTTCGTGGACTTCTTGATGTAGGGGGCGTAGTGCGCCCGCAGGTCGCCAACACCCCAGCGGGGCCCGCTCCGTCGCATCGTCAGTCGTGGTTTTTCAGGGGGAGGGGGGGTGCCCGTAAGTCACTGTGGGTCCCTGCCTGGGCTGCCGCCCATCCCTGCACGCTGTGGCCCCCAGAGGAGAATGGCAGTGCTCAGTCCGGCAGTCCCGCCGACGTGGAGCAGGGTCACAACAGGCAATGGCAGGGGATGTGGAGTCGACTGCCCGCACAGCCTGGGTGTGAAGAGCTTGCCGGGTCCGCCCGTGGTGGGAGATCGTCTGGCCCGGCTCGTCGTTGAAGGTCAGTCCGGGCTAGGGACGGGTGGCCGCCATTTTGTTTCCGGACCTGGGGGCTGATGTCGGTGACCGTATCTCCGCAGGGACCTGATAGTATCGCCGTGTGGAAGCACCTACAGGTGCAGCCACTATTCCGATGGCAGGGGGGTTGTTTTTCTCCCCTGGTCGACGAGATGTCACGATCTTCTGGGCTGCCCGTCTGCGGAGCCTCAGCAGACCGCGTCTGCCATCGTGGCTTGCTTAGCCACCCCCCCCTGCAACATGTTTCATGTTAGAGTGCTTGCCACTTGGTAAGCAAAGCAATGCTGAAGAGCAATTCAGGATATTTTATTTTACAATGTATGCGAAATGGCTTGCAATGATGTATAGAAATGTCCCTTCACCAACCATTGCATTTGAAGTCGATGAAACCTCACTGTGGTACTCTGTGCAAATTCTAGATACCGTCCGTAAAGGGAATCTTCTCTGTAGTTTCAAACGTGCTGCTTCTTTTTGACTGCTTCAATAACTCTGAGGGCATAAGTGCCCAGTTTAACGCAAATGTTGCAGAACCTACCCGGAGAATCTCAATCTTCAAGTGCACCAGTATTGGCATGGAAAGCTACGTCAGTGGCCAGAGTTAGCAAATTGCATACTGGCTGTTTTGGCGTTGCCCATCTCAAGTGTCAATGTTGAGAGGGCCTTTTCACAGAAAAAAGTTTACATGCGAAGGAGAGAGTGAGCGCACATGACCAAAGACTCACTGAAGAAGTATTGTATAATGTACTACAATTAGTTTGATTTGCAAAAATGTATTTGTATCTCGCATACACTGTACATACACTGTCTATATACCATGCACTATCAGTGCAGAAAGCAAGCAATAATAAAAGCAAAGTGTTCCATATCCACAGTAAAAACACTATTTCTGTTGTTTTTAATGGAGTGAAAATGTGTAACCACTGTTTTTTAAGGTATTGAAATCACTTGAAAACACTGAAAAAACCCCACCCGAATTTACCAAAAATAAAAATTGAAAACAAGAAAGCCTATATATGACCTAGCTTGTGCGGTCCCACCAGTGCTACAGCTTATGTCTTTCATGTCTTCAGTTATGGGCTGGCCCAGTCAATTCCTTTACAGTATGGTGGAGTTGAGCCTGTGATTTCTGATTTTATAGCTATGTGATGTCCTTTCTTATTTAGCTGGTGAGCATGCCAGCCTTGGGCATCTACTAGCTGGAGTTGTTATCTAAATAAATTCCTTTAATGAAAAGGTTTCACTGAGGCGTTCACGCTCTACAGGCATCTTTAGCCTTATTTAATTCACCACCTCCTGAGAACGGGTTCTTTGCTCATTCCTTTCGGAATAACCGCAACACTATAACTATTCGTGACCAACAAATTTCCAATCAGGACTTGCATATCGGATCCATCACTTGGCAACGTGGGTAAATTGTTGCCAACATTGGTAGACAAAGTAGCAATACATAGCAAAAGTACTAAGACAAAGAACCAGCGTTATCTTTAGCTTAAATGAAAATTGCTAAGAGTCTTGGAAAACCGAGTTCTAGGTCATCTTAGTATTCTGTTCAAGGTAAGGCATTTTTGCAGAGATAATACTGTGACTAGATAACACCCACAACCCTTTCACCTACTTAGTTTCCGGGTTAGTTGTGCAACCCATCTTGTTTAATCGTGCTCAAGGAGAAAAGACACCACATATACATGTGATCACGTACATAAAGGAGGAATGACGTTGTACCGAAAACAATCCTTTGATCGTTTATAGTGGATGTTTCCCAGTTCTAAGAATTTGTAAAAGCAGATATGGGCTGAACAAAGTTCGAAGTGTTTTTACCGACCTAGGTAAAACATTGAAGAATTTCTAAGCTTGCCACACATCACTAGTTAGATGACCTTTAAATGAGAGCAACGGTAATTTCCTTCATTGTTATAAGAATCAATTACACCTGTTTCTTTGTTAACTGTTGTTATCGTACCGATTCATGCCTTATAGACGTTGGGATTTGATGTAATAATACTGTCCAATAGACGCACGGAATGTATACAGTCCTCTCTGCCTGTTTACAATTGTGAATTGTGACAGCAGCAGATTTGTATTGAATCTAGGTGATGAAGACTATTAGAACAGTTTTTATTTTTGCGGTCAATGTGGGAATGCTGGGCCTCTGTTTTTTATCCCTCACAGGTTTGCTGCAACGTAATAGATGTTCTGTTGTAATGGGATTATTCACTTTTTTGTTTGTCCTTTTTTACTTTTTAATCTCTTTTTAACATGATTATTCGGCGCTTGAACATTAAATGCATGATTTGATATTAAACACAGCATATGTAAAGTGTACACTGTTATTGCGCCGTTCCTAATTCGATACGCTCTAATAATAATTAGAATCATGTTTGCTTTGATGGGCACACTAGCTTCAATCTTCCTGCGACCCCCTCCACTGCAGGATGAGCGCATGGAGGTCTGGCAACTTGGTTTAAAGTAGGCATTGGATGCAAAATACTGAC
The DNA here is from genome assembly GCF_964263255.1 of Lissotriton vulgaris. Taxonomy (NCBI): domain Eukaryota; kingdom Metazoa; phylum Chordata; class Amphibia; order Caudata; family Salamandridae; genus Lissotriton; species Lissotriton vulgaris. The sequence continues at coordinate 554,494,485 of NC_141693.1, read as the reverse complement.
AGAAAGGAACCCATGCAGGCTTTCAACTTAAGTTGGGGCCCAGATTTTGGTATTGAAATGGTAAATTTTTTATAACGGTGACTTTTCCTGGCAGGGACCATCAGAATTTCCATGGTTTATTTTTCCTGATAGAAAACCTAGCCGAGAAGCATGTTTACTCGCGAGGGCCATTTAATCTAATACTGGATGGTGACTTCAACGTAAAAGTGTTCACTTTGCCTTCCCTTTCATCTGAAACCTTTGTCCAGGCATGGATGAACCAAGCTGTGAGGACCGAGATGTTATGGACCTGGGGGGGTGTTTACTGCATGCCTTTATGAAATCCCATGACCTGGAGTATGCTGTCTTCGCTTTGGTGACCTCAAGCACCCCAACATACATTGGGAGGGGGTGTGGAACAGTTATCGATTGCCTTGGTCTCCCAGGGCATGCACCGTCTTATCCTGGATAGGATGATCTCCCCACGGTTTATAGCGACCATAACCCTCTAGGCCTCACTGTTAACATGACTACAAAGAGCATGAGAACCCACAAGGGGAGTCAGCAGATACTGAACACAAAGGAAGCAGGACGCAGGCTTGTCTGGCAGTCCGCAGATGTGAAGCTAATAATGGGCCAGCTTATCAATGAGTGTGCAAACCTTTGCTCATCGGAGATGGCTGGGCCTACTGCTATAATAACTAGCTTTACAGATCTAACCTCGAGTATTAGTGATCTGTTGTCGAGGCCTATACAGAGCAGTGCAAGACACAGTAAGTCCTGGTTCGACAAACCCTGTAGGTCTGCCAATGCTAAGTTACCCTGGGAACTGAAGCAATCTCCCAGGGATCAGGAAGCAATTAGCGCATGCAGGAAAGCTTACACTGTGGCCCCAAAAAATGGAAGTCAGAGCTTAGGGACGAGAAGTGGGAAAACCTTTCAGCTGCCTGCCAGTCTAAGGATACCCAGGCATTCTGAAAGGCAGTCCACAAGGGTGTTGCCCCAGGAGTCCCCCTAGACAAAGTGAGCATCCCTATTGGCCCGAAAGCTGGATAGAACACTTTAGTTTAATTGACCAATCCAGCACTCCAACTTTTGGGGAAGGACTGCTAGGTGCCCCGTTACCCTTGATTATTAACTTCTCTGTGGATGAAATGTCTAAAAGCCATCCTTACCAGCCTCTCACATATGTTTGCCAAGAGCAGCTCTCAACAGGTAGCTTTGACTGTGTAAATTGATCCAAATTGTGGGCAATTTTAACTTCCATGTATCTTGAGGTGGACCTGGTAGCTTTCTTACGACACCTTCCCTGGGATCTAATGGCGTCTGTAAGATTTGGGGACAATGGAGCGTGTTCTTCCTCATTTCTGGTCACCGGGGTGTGCTCCAGAGCTGTGTACTTGCCCCAATATTATTTTTGTTATACACAAATGATCTATCGTCTGTTCGTGTGAATGTAAATGTAAATGTACAGGAATTTATATAGTGCAAATCACCAAGCGGTTTCTAAGCGCTTGCTTAGGGAACCCGTCCTGGTATTCCCCTGTGAGATAACCCCAGCAGGGTATCCGCAAGGTGAAAGCCAGGCATCCCGCTGCGAGGGGCCGTTGTGGAGATTAAGCAAGCTATTGCCCAGTCGCAGAGTGTGAACCCGTGAATCGAGTAGGCACCGGAGCGAGAATTGTCGCGTCCATGGACATTTTAGGACTCAAGACCCCGCCGAGCCGGGAATTGAACCCTGGTCCCGGGCTGACCTCTGCTTCCAGGTCTGCCTCCTCTAACCAGTGAGCCACACTTCTCCACTATGTGGGGGCAGATGTTCCCCTGGTCAATCAAAAACCCATGCCTGCACTCTTATATGCAGGTAATGCTGTGCTACTTGCCAGGACTGCCAATGGTTTAAAGTTGTTTATCTCTAACTTTATGGCCTTTATGAAAAAAGCTGACCTAGAAACTAATTTCTCAAAAACATTCATTATGGTGTGTGACTCAAAGAACACAAAACACACTCTATTTGTATTGTGGGAAGATCAGTTGAGAAAGTTAGCCAGTTCCCTTATCTAGAGAGGATGTTTGATGACGCATGCACCTGGACTCTTTGTGTCGGGAACAGGATGAACAGTTTTTTGCGTGCAGTGGGCTCTGTTTTCTCACTAGCAGCCACAATAGGGAGAAAAACAATTGCACCTATTCTTGAGAATAATAGGACAAAGTGCCTGCTTACCCTGACCTATGGCTTTGGGGCATTAGGGCTATAAGCAGGAAACAAATGGAGGAAAATAGAGTCTGTAGGTGGGTACTGGGGTTTCCCCCATCCACCGCACACTTTGTAGTCCACCAGGAGCTAGGCCTGGAATATGTAGAGGACCTATTAAACCATGCCCCGCTGATGTTATGGTGCTCAATCTGGTTAAATGAAGAGGCTGGCGTAAATCTCACATGTATCTTAGACTTCCTCGCCGTCTTACACAGGCCCAATATTCCCTGGCTTAAATACTTCGAGGAGATAACTCTTGGCCTAGGCTGTCATTGCACATACGAGAAGCCAAAGAGTATCGCAAAAAGGAACAAAGGGTGGGTCATGGACTGTGTTTTTTCTCTCACAGATGGTCCTAGAGGGGTGGCGGGTAAGTAATGAAACCTGCTGTTAGAGAATATTGCCTCCTTCAAACTACTGAGGAGGCGGCATCTTACTTTTCCCTTGTGCAGAATACGCATCATCGGATGATACTGACCAGCTTCAGTGTCGATTCCATTAGATGGTTCCTGTGCTTCCCACAAGGTCAGTTTGCCCCTCATATATACGTACTTGGACTTGTGATGAGTTGTCCTCTCAGACTCTCTTGCACTTAGTCTTTTTTTGCAAGTACTAACTTTATCTTGATAAACGGTTTAGCTTTCTCTTCTTCTTACATACAAGTTTAGTAAGTGAAAAGTGGGATTGACTTTCCTACAAAAGCTAGAAGGTCATCATACATGCAAGGCAATTGGTTCCTTTAAAAAAAAAATTCACTTTACATATACAAATTTATGATGTTTTAATATTTATGCCCATATCGTATTTTTTAATTTGTGTTTTTTAATTTGTCTATGGTACTAGCAGGCTTGTATATCACCCAGAGAGCCTTTTTCATGCAATCCTGCAGGTTGCCCGAAGGTGCGCTTTATTTGGTAAAAACGTCACACTGTTGGCAATGATGAGCTTTTTTATGGTCTCTTTAATTTCAACATGGAGCTAGTGGCTCTCTTTTACTCTCACTCACTTTGACTGTTATTATATCCAATGTTTTTATTATGTTTTATCACAAGGAGTGTCGCCCCTATTTATGAATTTACTCGATTTTTATGACTATTGTTTTTTTTTTTTACTCATGTACCTTTTATGATCTGCTTTCATGAGATCGAATAAAGAATATGTGAATTTGAAATTGGATGCTATTGTCTCCAACCGAAGATGAGTGAGTGCCTCTTCCAAAGTCGTGCCCTCAGCCTGCTTAGTCATCTTCCCATTTATCTCTTAGGTTTCCAACAATTCTGTCACATTGCAAATCACTGCATTAAAGATGTTATATGGGCCACTCCATCATCTCCTCCATAACAACGGTGGTTTCTATGGGAATGTGATCTTGATTATCTTCGCACTTGGAACTTCAAGTATAGCAAGTTCTCGGAATTCACCGGGTCAGAATCAATAGGCCTTTCTGCAAAGTATTCCAATCCATTCCCATTTATTAAATCCCCTAATTTGGGTAGCCTCTTCTTATCTCAGGCTGTATATCCCTCTAGGCTTGACCGCTTCTGTGGAGTTTCTTTATTTTGCCCACCCACTCTACAAATTTTGTTGCTAACTATTGCTATTGCGAGGTGCCCATGCCTCCCCATACAGAAAATACCAGTAAGCTTTACTTGCCATCGCCAATCTGCCCAAATGAATGAGTTGGAGAATAAAACTATGCATTTGCAACCGGCCGCTGCACACCCGGTAATAACCCCGCAGATAAGGCAGAAATATACCCTCCTTCATTAAGTGATCGACACACTTCAAGTAGAAGTATCTTAGTAGTTACTGTTGCCCATACTGGATTACGTAAGGTGGCATGCATTTTCCTAAATTTTACATCTGGGATAGGATTTAAGGCATGTATCACTCGGTTCTTAACCTTTTGACTTCTGTGGACCCCTACTTTATCACTTCCTTAACAACTTCTACAATTTGAACCTCCAAACAATACAATAATATACAGAAACACGTGTAAATCAAACAAATACTAAAAATTATGAAATATTTTATTTATTGTACTAACAAACGTGAGGTTAGAGCTTTTCAAAATGTACTTTTAATTCTAAGAGACAACACCATGTCCTAGACTCCAGCAAGTGTGATATTACTTCAACCAGGATACTCGCTTATAATGTAGAGCGGATGCTTCCCATGTATGATAGTTTGATTCTTATTACTGCATGCATGTACCCGTGGACACAGCGGTCAGTATTTTACTATACACATTTGAACTAATGGTTCCTACGTGGGTTCTTTTCAACCTCTGAGATGTCTCATTATCGGACAGATTTTATCTGAAGGATCTCTCAATGATGCATTCCTGGTGAATAGTAACACACCCTTATCAGGTTCAGATGTACCATTGTTAGACAGATGTATATTCGAAGAAACTCTCAATGATGCATTCCTTTATTACTAATCATGTGCAAGCAGGTGTCACTGTTTTTTAAAGTGTCTAGTCTTCATAACACAATAATAAACGAGCATTGAGTAATCACAGAGATTCTCTGCTTAAAACAAGCCAAAAACAGAACACTGTTGAAGACAAGAGACCTATCTGCATAACTACAGTTAACAGAGCCTCTGATCGAGTCACCAAAATAATTGGAAAACATTGGCGAGTTTTTAAACAGTGGGCAACTTAACATCCCAAAACCAATTTTCTCCCACAGAAGGGGGGGGGGGGGGGGGGGGGGGCGGCATTTGAGAGACATTTTGGTACATACACGCCCGAAAACAGGACCCAACAGAGAAAGGAACCATACTATGCTAGGCACACCACCTACTGGTCATCATCCCTGTGGGAATTGCAGTGTTTGCCATCTTACTACCGCCAGTGTCCTTCAGTAATGGAATGAACTAGGAGTTGCGAAAGCTAACAAACTGTAACACAGCAGGAGTGGTAAATCTCATTATTTGACCCTGCAACCTACATTATGTGGGTATGACAACGAGAAAAATAAGCACCAGTGTGTGCAAACACCGCAGTAACGTCCGGTGTCAGCGCATCACCACAAAAATGTCTTCACATTACAATGAACAGAAACACTCAAAGACTCTAAGTAACTCTAAGGGCAGGGTGTCAGTAACTAAAGGTAGGACATGTACCTGTGTGTTTTACATGTCCTGGTAGTGACAAACAGCCGGTTTTATTCTCACTACTGTGAGGCCTACCGCTCTCATAAGCCAGCATTGGGAATTCCTTAATATACTTTTAATCTGTAATTCCTGATTAGAGAGGAGTGGATTTTTCATGTTTGATGTTATGTTATGTTATGTTATTTGTACACTTCTATAGCGCACGGCCACTCCACTGGAGTATCCCGGCGCTTTGACGAAGACTCCCAACCGAAGATGGGGAAAAAAACATAACACCAAAAAGGGCATACAGAGATAAAAACAGTCCCAGAGATTACGGGAAGAGCCAAGTCTTAAGGGCATTACGGAAAGACAGAAGACTGGAGGTCTGTCTTAAAGAGATAGGAAGATCATTCCATGCATGAGGGGCTAAGTGCCGAAAAGACCGTCCTCCTACTCTTGCCCGTTTGATAGTGGGAACACTCATTTTTGATAAGGACGAGGATCTAAGAGATCTGAGAGGGGTATACCAAGACAGCCGTTTGGAGATATATTTGGGGCCTATGCCATGCAAGGCCTTGAAAGTCGTGGTCAGTGATATGTTTGGAATGATAAATCCTCCATACTGGTGAAGTTGGATTTAACATTAATGTGTTCAAAATGCCAAAGGCACTTGTGGGTATATGTACTGGGTCCCTGACCCACACAAATCAGACTTTTCTGGATCTTGAACTGAACTTCTGTCAGAAGGACTGCTGTGCTGCTTAAAGGACTCAACTGGACTGCTTTTCTGGAAGGACTGCTTTTCCACTTGTTGCCTGCTGCTCCCTGACTCTGCTGGAAGGACTCTGCCTTCCCTCCAAGTGTCCTCCAAAGGCTTTCTGGCTTGCTTCCTGTTCTTGAAGTCTCAGGGCCATCAAAGGCTTAGTTGCTGCTTTCCCTACACTACTGCAGAACTGCTGAACTGGTTCTCCACTCTGCAAGGATCAAGAACTCCATGTTTGCATAGGAGTAGGCGCAGGCCCGATCTCCAGCTGGGCTCAGCGTTCCATGTTGATTTAATTTAAGGACTCAAGCTTCATTTGCAAACGTGGCAGTGTCCTGATTGGCAGCAGCATTTCAATTTCACCTCGCCACATCTCCGGGCAGAAGCATCGCCGCAGCAACATCTTGCCTCGCCTACGAATCAGCGGGAGGAAGGCCATCGCAACTGCTCTCCGCGTTCAACATCTCCAAACCAGCGTGACTCTGTACAGCCTCCTGCACTCGACATGAGGAAGGAGATCGACATTGGCTTGTCCCAACCCCGATGCCTTGTCTGAGAAGGTACTTTATGTGAAAGGACCCGAGTGGTCCCTGTTAGCTGTGCTGCGCTCTTCACAGACTGCTGAATTGTACTCCGTATGCCTACCTATGCCTACCTCTGGGGACTCAATAAGGGTCTTCCGTACCTGTGATTTGGGTACACTCTAACAAATAGTAGTTTGTTCATCGCATAATTGACAATCCTCTGTGGGGATCCTACCCAATGCAATTTGATGAATGTGACTGTAAATAATCTGCCTAAAACTAGTATTATCTCAACTCTCAGAACTGTAAAGCCCGATATGTTTAATTGTATTTGGAAACACTCATAACTTGAGAACTGCTTATTGGAATTTTTTCGTTTTGGTCTTGTTTTGTTCAGAATATAAGTAGCTATGTTTCTAAACCTGTGTGGATTCTTTTTATGGTGCATTCATTGTGTTACTGGGTGTGTTACATAAATACTTTGCACATTACCTCTTTTGATAATTCTGCCTGCTCTGTGCCAAGCTACCAGAGGGTGAACACAGGTTATCTCAGTTGTGTATCTAGCTTACCCTGACTAGGGTGGTGGGTTCTACCTGGCCAGGGCATATACCTTAGCCAATCAGAAACCCCATTTCTAACAGTGAGTAATCTGATATCAAGCAGACCAAACATCCAACCATTTAATTATATGCTGGTCACTGGCTGGTATAAAGAAGTAAACTATTCTGGTATGTATCTCGTGAGCCCTAGAAAAAAAAGACTATTGCTTACCCGATTATTTAATAAATTACCTGACCACTGAAAAATGACATCCTTGATAGAACAAATGAGATAGATACGGCATTTTATAAAAGCCTTTACTTAGCCTTACCTATAAACAGTGGCGGCCGGCACAGCTTGCAGGTGGCGGGATGGGCACGCACAGTGGGGCACGGATGCGGGTCGCAATGAAAAAAGAAATACAAATAAAATGTACGTTGCCGCCAGGTCCCCCGTCTGTGCTCCTGCTCTCCTGCAACTGCTTCCATGAACAAGAAGCACTGCCAGTCTCCCCTGACCAATCACAATGCTGCAATGCAGCACTGTGATTGGTTTGAGCGAAATGACAAAGTACTCAGCCAGGGGCTGGAGGAGAGGGCATGTTCCTCACGAAGGCTGTAATGCAGCCTGCATGGAGAACAGGGAAAGTGCACATTACTGTTTTCAGTGGCCTCTAGAGGGCCGATCAAACAGTTGTTGTGCAGTTAGAAGGGTTGTACTACTCCTCCCCGGCTCTGCAGCCCAGCCAGCTCCCTCATGCCAAACTTCTGCAGCAGGAGGACAAAATAAAATAATAATAACACTAGTTATTATCATTTTAGTTTTTCCTATCTTTTGCTGCTGCAGAGTAGTGGGGCGACACTCCTCTGCCATACCAGAGTAGCCGCCACTGCCTGTAATCTGCCTCTCATTGCCCATCATACATGATTGCTGAAACACTACCGGACTGTAATTTAAATGTAATGTAAATATGACTTACAAAGCGCAAACTCATGCCCTAAGGCGTCTTGGCGCTGTCAAAGTCTGATTTAGGCTGCAGCAATATCATTGTCGGATCAAGCATGTGCGTCAATATCTTATACTCCTGTGTGAAGAGCCAGGATTTTAAGGATTTTGTGAAGGAAAGTAGAGAGGGGGCAGCTTTTTTTTAAACATCTTTTTATTAACAATAATAAGACATAACACTTTACAAAGAACCGACCAGAGTACGTAGGGTGACTGCCGATATTTACAGTGAGAACTTAGACCTCCACTACCTATAGTTTAACAGAATACAAATATAAAGACTGGATTTAGGTGTCCTCTGGCTCCAAGTTGTCGGGATCTACAGCAGGTGGGGTGCAGATATCACCCCTGAAGGCATTCCAAGCTTCCCAGACTTTGCCCCACTTGCGAGGTCGTCCCCTCGACACATACACAGATCGCTCCCGAAACATACACCAGTCAAGGTCTTCCATCCATTTCCCAACCCGAGGCGCTTGAGTCGCGCCCCAGAGCTGTGCTATGTTACGTTTAGCTATCACACAAGCAAGGGTGACCCAAAGTTTGCCTTGAATCGAGAGATCGGAGGGCTCCCAAACATTCAACAAACAACGGCGCGCCTCCACCTCAATCCGCAATCCCCAGACTTCACTCATCTTCAGATGTATCCTGGTCCAGAAGTCACGGACCCGCTCACACTCACATATGATATGGAGTAACGTGCCAGGCATTCCACACCCTCTTCGACAATCCCCAGATGCGGCCAACCCCATCTTCAACAAACCAGGGCCTGTAGTGTAAGAGCGGTGAAGAATCTGCAGCTGGACCAAGCGGAGTCTCATTGGGACCGCCACTACTCTAGGGGAAGAGACCGCCTCCCTCCAATCTTCCTCATCTAAGACCAAGCCGGCTGCTACCCACTGCTCCCTTAGACGCACCAGGGGATCCCCGGAGTGATTAATAAGTTTCCGGTAGGTTAGCGATATCGCCTTGGTGGGTAAATAACCATCTAGCAGTCTATCCTCCAACGGAGAGGCCACTGGCGGCATTACACCACTGGGAACCACAGCATGAATGGCGTGTCTGACTTGGAGGTATCTAAACTGTTCCGCTTCGTGCAGCTGATACTTGGCCTGTAGTTCCTCAAACGTTAATACCCTATCCTTACCCCACACATCTCGCACTTGAGTGATTCCAATCAGATCCCACCGGTCAAACCCCTTTGTCTTCCAAAGAGTACCACCCAACTTCTCCGAGCTCCATAGAGGCGTAGCTAATGTTATTTTCCCCTCCCATTTGAGGGCCTTGTTGGCCTCATGCCATATCCTCGTCGCCATCAATGGAGGACCCACCAATGGGAACCGACCGCACCTCGCGTACAAGACTCTAGTATACTCGCCACCGGGTACCTGGCCACGATCCATAGCGTAACCCGGGTCATCCGGTGAGCCATAAATGGCATGATTGATAGGAGTCAGTTGAGATGCCTAATAATATTTCCTGATATTAGGAAGACCGATGCCTCCATCATACCAGGGCAACATCAGTTTTGATTAGGCGATACCCGGTCTCCCCACCCACAACAAGCCGCGCTGCAGAGACTCCACTTCGTTGAAGTATGACGGAGGCACCGGGTCGAAGGAGTTTTGTAAAGCGTAAAGAAAGCGCGGGAGGGCCATCATCTTGAAAAGAACCGCACGTCCCAACATTGAGATCGGCAGTTCCTTCCATCTGGCGACATCACCTCGCAATCTGGCCAACGGCGGAAGTAGATTCAGGCAAAAACACACCTTGGGATCTTTTGAAATATGGATCCCCAGATAGCGAAAACTAATCAATTCTATCTTTACCGGGCAGCTCTCCGGCACCCTGGGTGGATCACCGCTGAACACAAAAAGGACCGATTTCGTCCAGTTAATGGCGAAGCATGAGAACCTACCAAAGACGGCAAGGATATCCATAAAGACCACCAGAGAGCTGCGGGGGGAGGTCAAGTACAGCAGAATGTCGTCTGCGTAAAGCGAGATTTTGTCCTCCCACTCCGGTGTCTAGCGCAGCCCTCTAATCGAGCGGTCCCACCGGACCCAAGCGGCGAGTGGTTCTAGTGCTAAGGCGAACAATAACGGTGAGAGGGGGCAACCCTGGCGAGTGCCCCTCCCAAGCGGAAAGTCACGAGATTTGTGGTTGTTGATGACTACACGTGAAAGGGGGCAGAGTAAAGCAGGCGAACCCACCCAACAAATACGGGGCCAAACCCCAACTTCTCCAATACCGCAAAGAGGTATGGCCACTCCACTCTATCAAAGGCCATCGTGGCATCTAGGGACAACAACACAGCAGGTTCGTGGATACGGGAAGCTCCCGCCAGCACCCCGTGAAGCCGTCGAAGATTGAGGGCCGTGTTCCGACGCGGCATAAAGCCGGACTGATCCGGATGCACCAGTGTCGTGATGACCTTCACCAGGCGGCCGGCAAGCAATTTAGCCAATACTTTAGGTCCCACATTTAACAGTGAGATCCGGACGATACGAAGAGCACTCCGAGCGAGGTTTGCCTTCCTTATGAATAAGTACGATATTAGCTATTCGTTGATCATACGGTAATTCACCACGATCCCGGCTCTAGAGGTACATGTCTTTCAGATACGGAGCCGGCTGGTCGGCATGAAGTTTAAACAATTCAATGGGGAGACCCTTTGGGCCCGATGCCTTCCTGGAACGAACCCCCCTAGTGGCCATCGCTACCTCGTCATTTGTGATATCGGAATCCAAAAAATCTCTATGCTCAGCCGATAGTGTCGGCATTTTCTCCCTCTGTGAAGTCCCCGGGAGAGGCATAAACCTCTTCAAAATAACGGGCGAATTCATCTACTATTAATTGAGGGTCCGACGAGACCGCCGCACCCGCATTACCCAGCTCCGGTACCAATCGAGATCCCCAATTGCCCTTTTCCAACCACGCTATCAACTTCCCGGCTTTGCTTTGTCACCATGTTCATATATTCTACTCTGTGTGGTGGCGTATTGCATCTTCGCTCTATCAAGTGCCAGGGTCTTGTACTCATCCCGGAGCAAACCAAGGCGGTGCCCCGCCCCAGGGTCCCCCCCGGAAGAGACAGCAGCCTCTAAAGCCAATAACTCCGCCTCCACTCTATCTACCTCCGCCCTGGTCTTTTTCTTCTGCCCAGAAACATGGGATAGGACCTCCACCCTTGCGACAGTTTTGTTGGCCTCCCACAGAGAACACTTCGATGTAACCGAACCCACGTTCTCCCTGAAATATTGGTCTGTAGTACGTACCAATTCCTTCCTAACTGAGGGGTCTTTCAAATGCCACGCGTTAATGGGTGCCACTCTACCTACATCGCCCTGTCCCATCCTCAATCGAAGCCATATCGGTGTATGGTCAGACACCCCCTGCGCCAAGTGAGTCACTTCCTGAACAAAGGCCGCTTGAGACGCCGGCACCAACACATAGTCTATCCTGGAAAGGGAGTGATGCGCTGCCGAGGCGTGCGTATAGCTAGTATCACTGGGATGCCGAAGGCGCCATCCATCCAGCAGACCAGAAGCGGAAATAAAATCTGCCAGCCATCTACGGGAGGGCAACAACACACGGGAGGGATGCCTATCTAGCACACCATCTAATACTGCATTGAAGTCCCCACCCAGCACCATAGTCCCAATGGGCAAAGTCAAAAACACACGGCTCAAATCACGGAAGGTATCAACCTGCAACGCTGGGGGAACATATATAGACAGAAGGGTGACTGTCCTACTCTCCCATAGCCCTGAGATTCCAACATATCGGCCCCTGTTGTCAGACCAAGTAGACTGGATGGTGAGTGGAAAGGAGTTCTTGACCAAAATTCCCACTCCTCTCGAGCCAGACGTATAGCCAGTGTGGGCCACTAGTTTGTAGCCCCCTCTATGAAGTGCCATACAGCGCTTACCCATGAGATGGGTTTCCTGCAGTAGCACCTCATCGGGCGAATGTCTTCTAATCAGTTGACTCACCATAGTGCGTTTGATCTTATCACCCAGGCCATTCACATTCCAACTGAGGAAGGAAAACCCCAAACCCAAACTAGCGGTGGCCATTCCTATCTCGAAAAAGGTACAGGATAACCTTAGGCACCCATCGCAAACTCCAGTCACAAAGAACAAACAACCTAACAAACAAACCCTCCCAACCAAAGTCGCCCCCAACCCCCCTCCCTGCACCCCTGCATGTACCAATCGCACATCCCCAACTTGCAGTGTGCCTGTCACCCCCAACTAACTATGAATATCTAAATGTAGAAAACGGAGGAGGACCTTACAACAGGCTGCCCGCCCCCCCACCCCAAACCAACCATTGTTCCCCCATTCAGTCACGTACAAAAGTAAAATTCACGGATAATAGTCCAGGAGGGAAAAATGAAAGTAACCCCAACCAGCGCCCCCATGTCATCAGTGATGAGCAGTATAGTGTTACAATAAGTTATTGTTCCTCCTCATCTGTCCGGGCCCGATCCGCGAGGTCCGAGCCCACGATTCGGTCCAGCCAGTCCGCAGCGATCTCAGGATTGTCAAAGAACCAAGTTTTCCCCTCATGTTCAATCCGAAGACGGGCAGGAAACATCATTGAGTATTTCATCTCTCGGTCCCTCAATCGACGCTTGATGGCCATAAAGCTTTGCCGCTGTCTCTGCACTAGCTGGGTGAAGTCCGGAAAAAACGATAGTGATGCGTTCTCGTAGGTCAACGGGCCCGTTGATCTTGCCATTTGCAGGATCGCATCGCGGTTTTGAAAGTTCAGGACTCGGGCTATCATGGGACGGGGAGGAGCCCCAGTCTTTGGACGGCCACTAGGAACTCTGTGGGCCCTTTCGATCGTAAAAAATTTACTGAGGCCCTTGGGCTTAAGATATTGCATGATGAGTTCCTCCACAAAGAGATCCGGTGTCGGCCCTTCTGACCTCTCCAGTAGTCCCAGTATACGGACGTTATTGCGGCGAGCCCGTCCTTCATAATCATCGAGCTTTCGATCAAATTGCGTCCGGGCCGCCCTTAGGTCACGCACCTCCTTCTGTAGCTCCGAGACATCCTCCATGAGGCTCGTTGTCTTGATCTCCAAGCCCTTAACCTTCTCCGCCGTTTTGGTCAGATCCGCACGTATGAGGCCCACCTCAATCGACACTGAGTCCAATTTTGTGTCCATTTTATCCAGGGATGAGTAGACCCCGGTGATCGCCACCATTAGATCTTTCATTGTGGGGTCATCCACGACCAAGTCAACGTCCCGACTGCCAGTCGGAGGATGCCTCGCCTCCACCGGGAACCCCTTAGAAAGGGCATATTTGTCAATTGTATTGGATTGGACCTGCCTAGTAGTCTTCGATGTTTTCGACTGGGGCTTCTCTGAGTCTCCTTTCGACGCCATTGTCACAGCCGATAAGGTCTCTGCCACTTCTTCAGAGGCGTGACCCTAAGCCAATGTAGACGAGATCAGGGCATCCGATCGAGACTCTCCCAGGATAGGCAGGAACCGATCGGCCGCTTCCAGTCCCCGCGGCCGATGTTGTTGGACTACACCTCGGACCCCAGTAAATTCAGGGTCCCGGCTTTCAATTCCGTAGGCCGCAGAATTGCAGACGATGATATTCAGCCAGCAAAACGTCCAAAGGAGCCAGAAATTTACCTAGTGACTCAGGCGCTGGTCTCCCACCAGATGGTAGGGACGGGTGACAGGATAGTATGCCGGATGGCAAGTCAGGATGCGGCGGCCGGCGGAGCCGAGACTCAAGCAGCCATCTTGGTCGCTGGCGCGGCTCCTCCCCCGAGGGGGCAGCTTTTAGTGTCAGTGGGAGACTGTTCCAGAGCATGGCAGAGGCCCTAAAGAAGCTCTTTCCATCCCAGGTAGTTTTCCTAAATGTGGGACAGTCGGGTTCCTAGCAGAGCCTGAGCGAAGTGTCCTTGCTGGGATATACCATTAAAAAAGCTTCTTAAAATGGTCTGGGCCGAGTCCGTGCAGTGGTTTATAGGCCAAACAAAGAGCCTTGAAGCTACAGCATTGCTTGACTGGCAACCAGTGTAATTTCCTGATGGCTCCTCGTGCCGACTCATATTTCGGAATTTAAAAAAGAAAACGAGCAGCAGTGTTTTGCAATGTCTGAAGCCTCTTAAGAAGACCCGTTGCAAGCGTAAGATACATACTATTGCAATAACCAATCCTTGTGAGGACCAATGCCATTGTTACTGTTTTCAGAAGTTCAAGGGGCAAAACAATGTCTATCTTTTTTATTAGTCTTAGAGAGCATAATGAGGTCGAAGTTATTTTGTTTACTTGGTCCTTAAATTGCAATTCTTTTTCTACCAGGAGGCCTAAGTTTCTTATTTTATGTGAGTGTTCGGGTACTGAGTCCAGCTCTGAAGACCACCAGTCCAGTGTCCAGAAAGAAGGATTATTGCCAAAGATGTTTACCTCAGTTTTTGGCATTTAGTTTAAGACAATTGCCATCCATCCATTTGCTCACTTTACTCATACATAAGCTGAAATCCACACCCAGATTTCAGGATGATACCACAATTTGGGTGTCATCAGCATATGACGCCACAGAGAAACCAACAGTTTTTATAATTGGCGCAAGTGGCGTAACGTTAAGGTTAAACAGAGTTGGGCTTCGTGCCGAGCCCTGGGGGACTCCGCAGGGCAGGGAGAAAGACCTGGAGACAAATTTTTCCATTATCACTTTATTTTGTCTTTTTGCCAAGAAAGATTGCAGGAGGTCAAAGGCTGTTCCCTCTATCCCCAGACTGTGCATACGGTCAGCCAAGATCTCATGGCTGACTGTATCAAACACTGTGGAAAGATCCAGCAGAATCAGCGCTACTGTACCCCCCTATCGAGTACTTCTCTTATGTCCCCTGTTGCTACCATGAGGGCAGACTCAGTGCTGTGGTTTTTTCTAAAACCATGTTATGTGTCGTCCAGGAGAGAGCTTTCCTCCAAGTATTCAGAAACTTGGTGATTCATTACTTTTTCTATCAACTTGGCGGCTAAAGGAAGTCTTGATATCGGACAATAGTTATTCGGGTCTGGGTGTTTAAATTGTCTCTTTTTAGTAAGGGGAGAATCAAGGTTAGTTTCCAGAGAGAGAGAAATGACCCTTCTGCAAACATATTAAATATCTGCCCTAAATATTTTGCTATTTGAGCAGGGGTCATGTGCATTATATTAGGGGGGTAGGGGTCTTGTGGCGCACCTGATTTGATGAGTGGGATTAACTTTGAGTTGTTCTTCTGACTGGACCTTAAATGTGGAGAAACTGATTTTTTTGGGCGGGCCAATTCGAACATGCTCCTGCTGGTAGTTTGCCGCTCTATTTGCAGTAAATTTATTCCAAGTATTGGCAACTTTTTCTTGGAAGAAACCCGCCAGTGTATCACAAAACTCTTGATTTATTCCTGCATAGTTTGAGCTGACCGGTATTACCAATTTTTTTATTACTGAGAAAAGGGTCTTGTTTGCATCACAGGCGGCTTTTATATACCCTGAGTAGTATGCAGTCTTAGCTTCTATGATGCATTTTTTGTATTTGGCTAATTTATTTTTATAAATATTTTTCTCCTCCTTCACATAGTTTTTTGTTCTTGTCTACGACAGTCCTGCCTTGATAATCTAAGTTTTTCATTGTACCAGGGCTGGAATATTTTCTAAACTGTGTGTTTTTTTAATTCTTGGGGCAGCTAATTCCAGTGACGAGTTGAACTAAAGTGCAAAATTCTCAACACTGTGATCCAGGTTGTCACCTGGTAGCCAAGGGCTCAGGGTGATGGTCTCCTAGTTCGACTGTCTGTATTTTATGCCAGGCTCTACTTAGGGAATGTTGAATAGTATTTCTAGACCTAGTAAGCTTCTTGGTCTTTATCTGCCACTTGACCACCCAGTGGTCTGACCAAGTCAGGGGGAGAAATGGGAGTAGCGTAATGGGAGGATAATTTGAAAAGATCCCATCTAACATGTGACCAGCCCAATGCGTTTGACCTTTAGTAATTAGACAGTCCAAACGCTTTCATTGTGTCAATAAGTTTTAGGGAGTCTGGGGCTGTTTCCTTTTCCAAGTGGAAATTGAAATCTCCCAACACCCGCAAGTTCTTGTTTCTGATAGAGGATTCCATTAACATACTAATCTTAACCGCAAACCCACACCTCAGTCCCGGGGGGCGATAGACTAGCATTCCCTTAATAGCCAGCGAGTCTGCTGGCTGCACCAAGAAGGCTAAAGCCTCAATGCCGGGCGTGATTAGTGGCTCGAACGTAGTTTTAAAGTGACTACGATAGAACACTGCCATTCCGCCTCCCCTTTTTTTTTTTAGGTCGAGCTGACCTGCATTCAATGCGAAAGCATTGATTGCTGTCAGCAAGACAACTATTGTTACCCGTATTTGGGAATGTGGACACGAGAGGTGCACAAGCGCAGATTTCACCTCGTGGGCGCGCACAACGCCGTGCCCCTCTCGTGCCTCATTCCCATGCGCAAACACAGCCACACTGACGCATGCGCACACACATTCCCACGCGCACACACGCATCCCCTTCCTCCCCTCCCCACACACGCGGGGCTTACATACACACACAAACGCGAACACACACACACATCCTCCCAACCCCACTCACCGGGCACACACAGGGCTTCCATCATTGTTAGAGATGGCGGGGGGGCTGTGCATAGCTGCGGGTGGATGGCGGGCGGCACGTCTCAAAGCAGAGCGTCGGTCTGACGTATTAGGCTCTCACCCAATTGTCACTCTGGGTTTGTTGCCTACGTCATTCCCGGCATGCCTTGCTCGTTTCTGACTGCCATGCGCCGGAAGTTTCAGTTTCGTTAGCGCTCGCTTGACCCCTGTTAAGCGAGTGTGTGTCATCGCTGGAGCTGGGAGGTGTGCGGGGTATTTCAGGAGGCACGCCTGTGGGCTGGGAGCTGCGGTGTGAGGAGCGCCACAAACAGGCTTGTTCTTTATTCGGGGCGTGCTACCAATACATTTCACGTTAAAAAAGGAAACCGTGCCCCAGTTTGCCGATGTTTGTTTGAAATGGTGTTTGCTGTTTCGAAGCTGGTGGTGATTTTGTTTTTTAAGTGTACATGTACTTAATTTATCAAGGTTAGGAAGGCCTGTTCGGTGCTCAGTCACGTGCACGTGGGAGGCAGGTCTTCTACACCCGGCAGGAAGCGCCCAACCGCTGAACTCTGACCCTAAATTGAGTTCATGATGTGTTGAATGAGAATGGGGGGGGGAACCCGACGAGAGGTGACGTCATCAATAGAAAGGCTGCCCTTTGCCAAGCGATATCTCGCCTGGATCGCTTAAATAGGACGATGGTGCGTCTGCGACAAACCATTATTTTAAAATCGGGTAGGTTTTTTTGTCTTCAGTGCACAAAAAGTCAGCAAAAACCTGTATATAGCGGTAAGCTATTGCAAATGGTTTGCACTAGTGCTAATCGTGGGGTATTTCATCAAAAAATGTGCTTGATTGAGTTTGTTGTGTTTTACATTTGTGGACCCACTCTAGTAATTGAGTGTGATGGAATGCACCTTGGTCTCACCTCCGTGCGTCACGCAGGCTCTTGCGCATGCGCAATGGGTGCGCACACACCTTGAACCCTCTAGTTTCGATCAGGCCAGAGACTCGAGTGTTTACATTCCTCGTGAGTGTGTTGTCACACAGTGTCACACAGTGAAGGAGGCCATTCCTTGGGCGGGAGGGACACTAAGGGATGCTCCCATTTCCCTAGCCACGCTTTTTTTTTTTTTTAACCCTCCATGAAAGTGCGTGCTTTTTGCTCTCTCCCTATGTGCTGATTCCCCCTTCACACCCATACATACTCTGTTGCTCTCTTGCCCATTCTTCACCAACCTATGGGTGAATTTTTTTGTTTTGCTAAATAACGTTTGCCTTCTACGTAAAGTGGCAGTGGGGGATATTGTTATTAAATGGGTTCAACTGATGGGGGATGTTTTTATTAAATGGTTTCAGCTACAGCCTGCATTCATGGATACAGAGGGTGTTTCTTGAATATCCATTTTCATTCTAGTACAGCAAATACGGTCTGACTTTTTATATTTTCTCTGTCTCTCGAACTTGGCCCGAGGGCGTTAGACAACGGGACACGACGTTGCAGATTTGCCCACTCAGCTGAATATTTTTTGTGTCCTGTCATTTCCTTTCAGGATTATTTTTGTTTGTCCAACTGCTATAGGTGTCACATTTGCAAAAGTTAAAACTTTTGGCATTGTAAATGACAAAGCTATTAATTTCGCTATTTTCAAAACCAACTCATAAATAAAAAATTGGGTCATTTACAATACCAATAGCTCAAGCTTTCCTAATGCGAGACCTATTGCATTGCAAATGCTTGTTATTGATTGTGTCTTAGAAGAAACGAGGTGACCAACTCTCACTTAATTTTATCCTGCAAATCTTTCACGTTTCATAACATTATGGTTAATCCTCAGACCCCACTTGGGGGCCACATCCACGTGTACCGATCACAGGCTGCATCCGCTCTTCAGCCTCGGTGATCCAGAGGACGAGAGGCAGGAGGACGTCATCCACCTCCTTTGAACTTTAAATGCCTTTGGCCAAACTCGGAAACCTACAGAGGCTTCCACACATTCACAAAACTGTACACTTGATCCAGTATGCGCATCTGCATTTGAAAATGCTTTCTGGCCACACCACTGCATTCCTGCTTATGCTCCTGGCTTATACAGATCCTCCAATCTTGAGACTGCAGCTGCGCCCCTTAACCACCTGACCGAAGTTCAGCGAGACCCCAGTACCTGCATCATCTTGCACTCCTGTACACACTGGCAGACGGGAGTAGGGTGACCAACCGTCTGTAAATTTCACAGGCTGTCCGTTATTTGGATCTCAAGTCCTTTGTCCGTCAAGATACCTTTTACGGACACCTTTTGTCCATAATTTTGGGCATTGCAGGGGGCAGCGCTGCTCCCCTGCGAGAAGCCTCCGTTCCCTGATGGGGCTGCCTCACACTCATCCTCTGAGCAGAAGAGTAGCTCAACCCCCCCTCATTGGAATTCTGTATGCTGCCTGAATGTCATATACAGAATGACAGTGTCCAGTCTGTGCTGTTGAAGCATGTGGTGGGCCTCCTCCTGCCTCGGTCTAGGGCAGGGCATTTTATTTTAACAGTATATAAAGAAAACTTCTGCACCTCGCCTAATGGAAGGAATGTACAGAACCCAGTTCATGAAAAGAAGTCAGCGGAAGAAGTTAAGAAGAAGGGGTTATAGTTCTTTCACAGTCACATCATTTTAGAACTGAAGCATTTTCAATATTATATACAACGAAGCCATAGTTGCTTCTATGTTATTTTGTGCAACTAACAACTATTAACAACGCCAATAGTCCCCCTGGCTTGTTGTAGATGTAATGTATTATATATCTGGATGCAATATCAGCAGTAGCAGAATACCAGTGGGGCAGCACACTATGCTAAGGACAGATATTTAGCTTATGTGTTTTAAGCCACCCCCTTAATTACATAGGACGCGCCCTTTGGAGAGACCTCTAAGTTTTTTCAACCCATTTAAAACCCTGGAAATAACACCATGTCACAGTCAGCTCACGTCCTTGCACTGTGCAACATGCAAGACTCATAACATCCACGTTTTCAGATTTCCTGTGTGCAGGGGCACAGTGAATCCTCCCCGCCCCCACCCCACCTCTCGCTTTAGGAAATACAGCAAGGGTGAAGTTCTTGATAGGACTCTTCTGTTTGCAACTCTACAGACAAAGGCTCAGCTAATAATGTATGTAAAAAGGTGGATGAGTAAGTAATTGAAGGAATAGGTGAATGGCTTGATGGATTAGTGAAAGGATGAGTGAAAGGGTGAATGGATGGATAATGAGAGAAAGGATGGATGATTGAGTGGAAGGATGGATGCGAGAAAGTGTAAATAAATAGATATATCAGTGAAATGGTAGATGAATGGGTAGAATGGTGGGTGGAATGGTGGATGGATGGGTAAAAGGGCAAATGGGTGGGTAAAAGGCCAGATGGATGAGTGAAAGGGTGAATGAAGGGCGAGTTAATGGGTGGATGGATGAGTGAAATGATGGATGGATTGATAAGTGAAAGGGTGAATGGATGGACGG
This sequence comes from Lissotriton vulgaris, assembly GCF_964263255.1. Lineage (NCBI taxonomy): Eukaryota > Metazoa > Chordata > Amphibia > Caudata > Salamandridae > Lissotriton > Lissotriton vulgaris. The sequence continues at coordinate 554,474,166 of NC_141693.1, read as the reverse complement.
ATGAGTGATGGGGTGGATGCAAGGATAGATAAGTGAGTGAAAGAGAAGAACGATGGGTAAAAGGATGGATGGATGAGTGAAATGGTGGATGGGTGAGTGAAAGGATGGATGAGTGATAGGGTCAATGGATGGATTCAGCAGTGGATGGATGAATGGGTGAAGGGATGGCTAAGTGAAAGGGGGATGGGGAGAGGAAGGGAGGATGCATGAGTGGAAGTATGGATGGATGATTGACAGGATGGTTGTGCGAATGGGTGTATGGATGAGTAAAAAGAATGCATAGATGAGTGAAAGGGAGGGGGAAGGGCTGGAAGAAAGGATGGATGGATGAGTGAAATTGCGAATGGATGGACGAATGGACGGATGAGTGACTGGGTGAATGGATAGACATATGGATAAGTGAAAGGATGAGTAAAAGGGTAAATGATTGAATGGATGAGTGAAAGGATGGATGGGTTAAAAGGATGGATCTAGTCCAGCACTGCAGGTCCCAGTTAGTTACATCCTATGCTTACCGCTTTACATCTCACAATGGCACTGATGTGTCTGTAAAACTTACCTTTTGTCCCGAAGTTCTGTCCTGAATTTTGACCGTTTGTCCTGATTTTTTACACTCACCATCCTGAATTTGCACCCATACCAGTTGGTCACCCTAGATAGGAGGCCTTAATTTAATGTTACCTGCTTGTTTTACGGAGGTCCCATCGGCAAGCGCAGAGGCACAGCAGCATTCCCTCTTGCAATCCCGCCCACACCTCGCCGCACCCGCTCCGCGGGTGCCGCATCGTTCTGTGGATCTCTGGGCAGCACCATCGACGGAGTAAAGCTCAAGGCGGCATCGGGTGAGAGGCACCAGCGGGGCTGCGAGCGTGCGGGGACTCCAACACCCAGGAGTCCCTGCAAGACCGACGGACAGCTTCCGGTCCGCTCTCCCTGCTGGCCCGCCCCTTGCCCACCACACCCCCTATATCATAGCCACAACTTCCCGCAGCGCGGGACGCAGCTCGGGGCGAAGACCGGGCAAAGACCTGGCCGTTTGAGGCCGTTAGAGGCTGGTAGAGACTGGACTGGGCCACATCATTTGGTCCTACCGCTCTCAAACATCGGTCCCTTTTTTCTACTCATTCTGACCAAGCATCATGTCAACTCGTGAGTACAGAGACAGAGCGGCTAAGACCAAACTGAAAAACGGCACTTTAGACGATTTTATCACCAGGACCCACACAGCTATTGACACGGAGATCGCCAAAATGCAGCATAGAGTGTCTATTGAACTAGACGCAGCAAGGAGACTGTCTCAGGAGCTAGCTGCAGCCAAAAAATCCTCCCTTGGGCCCATTGCTTGGGCTAAAACACCTGATCGCCCGCCAGGACCTACCCTGATTGTTACGCATGTAGATGTTCATCAGCCACAAACAGCCATCACACCCACATCCCATGGGGGGTCTATATTAATACCCTCCAACTCCCCAAAATCCTCGCTGAGTGAAACCTCTGGGCAGGAGAAGGAGGCTGAGGAGGGTCCGTTGGTAACGGCGCAAATTCGCAAATCTACGCCATCAAGGGGAGGGAATTTCGTTACCCCACAAAAAGGACCACATAACAAAAGGAAGCGTAAAAACACTTCGGCATACACAAGGAAAAAAGCCAAGATAGCGAAGGCCCAGCTATACACCAAGGCACCATTCCAGGCAACCCTAAATCCCCTCTCAGCGACCACTACACACTCCCCTGAATTGAGACCAGAACCCATCTCCTTACAACCGGTAGTTACACACGAAAATGGCAATCTTATAATAGAAAGTGAAACTACTGGGGTTCCACTTTGCACTATAAAAGGGAAGGGTGTATGTTTTTCAGTGCCTACCTACCCCGATCCCGCTCCACTGCATTAGGAGTCTCCAACGCGACCTCACGTCCTTCATCTGGGGTGGTAAGCGACCCCGTTTTTCGCAGAAAGTCCTGATGGAACCAAGAGACAGGGGCGGCCTTGCCTGCCCGAATCTCCTCCACTACTACTGGGTGGCGCACCTTCGATTCGTAATAGAATGGGGGGCACGCGAAAGCGACAAACACTGGTTCCACATGGACCGGGTGGTCACGGGACGCACCATATGGGACCTGCCTTGGTTACCGCGTGTGGCGCGCTCCAGAAGTGCGTACATGGCGGTCCCAACAAGAACAGTCCTTGACATATGGAACAGAGTGGCAGTGTCCAAGGGCCTAACCACGTTCCCCTCTCCGCACACCCCCATTGCAGGTAACCCGCACTTTCCCCCTGCGGCCCGGGCCCGAGCTTTTGAGAGATGGACACAAGGGGACTGCAGAGTTGTAGGGGACCTCTTCCTTGGAGGGGCGCCTAAATCATGGTCAGACTGCAGGGAAGAATTTGGCCTCCCCTCGACCGCCAGCCTACAGTATGCCCAACTGCGCCATTGGACTATGGGAGACGATATGTACCAGGCTGCCACCAGGGCATACACACCATTCGAGAAATTGGCGCGCTCCCTCGGGGGGCTGAAACGGCTTATCTCCCAGATCTACAACATCCTGCAACATCCCACCGCCCCGCCTGCGCATCCCTACCAGAGGCAATGGCAGTCGGCGACCGGCGCCGATATCACACCTTCTCAGTGGGCCCGGCTATGGACTGACATCCCTAAAACCTATCGTAGCATCCCGCAGAGGGAAAACGCATACAAGATGCTAACGCAATGGTACTATACCCCCCTAAGACTCAGCAAAATGTTCCCTACTTCCTCGCCGCTGTGCTGGAGGTGTGGCACCGCGACTGGCGACTTCGTACACATCTGGTGGGCATGCCCTACCCTAGCTGTCTTTTGGAAGGAGGTCCTCAGTCACATTAAGAAGGTGTTGGGTTTTCCCCTACCTGAAGAGGTTTGCACGCTCCTGCTGGGCATTCGACCCCCTGCACTTAGGGCCCTCACGCGCAGCGACTGGGTCCTCACCCTTCACATGCTAGGCGCTGCTAAGCAACTCATTGCTCTGTATTGGAAGCGGGCTGAGGCACCGCCGATAGCCTCCTGGTTTGTGCGCCTCTGGCAGGTCCTGACTATGGAGCTGCTTACGGCGCGAGTGCAATCGAGGGGGGTACGCTTCAAGGCAGTGTGGGAACCCCTTGTGCGCCATCTGTGCTCCATCAGCTATGCCCGCCACATGCCCCCCCGGCTGCGCGCTCTGCAGTTATTTGAGGACGCCCTCATCCCTGCTGACCCAAGCAGACTAGACCCTTAGCTGCTTCCCCCAACGCGGGCGCTGTTGCGCTCTAACACTCAGCTCACCAGTTTGCGTCCTCTAGCCCCCAACCGGCGACTGCAGTCCTCCTCCCCAGGCTCCACTCTTCTTCTCGCTACTGCTCACTCTTCTTCCGACTTTTTCTCCCTTCCTACTTGCCGCCCTGGCTTCCGCCCCTCTACGGGGTAGCTTGGGCCCCGTTGGGCCTTTGGAAAACGTGACACTACTGCCTTTACTCCCATACGCGCCTCCCCCGCACAACGATACAACATCAGCGCATGATTGCCTTCGGCCATCACTTCCCCTAAGCCACGCGGCCGGCCCCTCCTGGGGGTTGTAGGCAGGGCGCTGTGTTAATGCTCCAACCTCCCCTGGTTACTTATGCCTTTCAATTCTTTACTGCGCGGCCGGCCTCTACACGGGGTTGTAGGCTTATCGCTGTGTTCACAATAAAAACAGATTTGAACAAAAGGGAAGGATGTTGAGTTTCTAACAATTGTCTGGGAAACACTCAAAAAGCTGCTTACCCCCATTGAAGTGAGACTTTCACACATTGAAACCCAGCTCCTGGAAACAGAAAAAAGCATCCTGAATTTAGCAACCATCAGTATGCAGAATAAAAAAACAACTTGTCCGCAAGGAACAGCTACCACTACAGTACTACACGATGCTATAACTCCAGCTGCTGCTATCCCGCTGGCTGCTCCAAAGGTCAAGCCCCCGGGAACTAGTAATGCCATCTCACTTCCTGTTGTTATAACACCCGCAGTGGCCACCACCACTGCTATCCCAAAGGCCAAACCGATCCCAAAACCTCTGCACAAGGCCAACACACACATCTCTACTAACAGGGCAATGACGGTCACCAATCAATCAGTGGTTGATAACCCACGACCAATTCCATCAGCTACGGTAGGCCAACTTGCACCACCTGTGATAGATCAGCCTAACCCGAGGCACACTGGTTACAATCATAATTATCCTACAACCCAGAGAGTTAATACCAACAATACTCGCCACAGGGGCTATGTTGACCTCCCACCAGAGGTAAGACCCTATGTAGTAGTATTGACAGGGGTCACAGAACTGACTTTCAACCAGCAGGAAGACTTTGCTTCACTAAAGAACAAAGTAATCCACTGGCTCAATGTCAATAGGCCAATACCCAACCATCTAAGGAGTAAAATCCTCATGGTGCGTAGGGTCCCATGGGTAGGCACCACACACAAGTCCATTAGCGGCGACTGTGTGATCGTCTCTTTTGAGGATCCCAACACTGCACAGGTCATACACTCTTGGAACTACAACAGTACTTATTCACCAATAGCATCCAGACCCCTCACCTACTTTTACCCACCCCCTTCTTATTCGAACTTGGGAGGGAATTGGAGACGGATCCCGGGGAGGAAGGGTGGCTGGGGAGGGCTACCCAACCACTGGTCTGACACGCATGGCGGTTGGAACGGGGCACCGACTTTTAATAGATACGGGTGCCTTGAGGATGTGGACTGACGCCCACATACGCCTACCATCGCAGCCTCAGCATCCGCCTTAATAAGTCGCCCGATCCATCCTATGGGACGATCAGCTCCCATCACACTAACACTACATACGCGCCGACCGGTCTCTCCCCCACCTCAAAATTAGTTGGAGGATTATAACCACACTGAAGGGGTAGGCAGGCACTCCATCGCAGCACTTAAACCCATTAAAATTAAAACCTACAAATCAGAGTCTAGTGACCAGGACAGCCCTTCTATTGAGGCCTGCCCAAAATTAAATCTAGTTCCATCAGACATATCTCCCCCCTACCCAACAAGACGAAGCTACCCCACATGAGTGTTCTCTGCCATCAGCTATCACTGGCACATCGGAGGACCACCTGGCAGGCATAACTAGCGAAGAGGATGAACTTTGGAACATCCCCACTTTGACCGGCCCATTGGTAAAGGCCTGGACTCCACTCGCCACTCAAATAACGTCCCTCACGCTTAGTCACTCGCTGAGGGCTTGCAATGGTCGAATAAAAGGGGACATCCCGCCAAAATATACGTTTAATAGACCTGGTCATGAGTCACGTATTGACTATATCATCGGTCTCAGTCAGGGACTGGGACAAAGTGAAGGATTTTGGAGTAATCTCCAGATCCGACAGTGACCATAATCTACTCTCATTAAGATTTGAGGTTCAGGGGTCACATACAGCCGCGGTAGATGTAAATCCTGCACATCAGGTGGACCTAGCACTATCCAGCAATAGACGCAGAATTAAATGGGCGAAATTGCTGGAAAATCCGACTAACATTGAAAGACTGTACGCGCTAGTTGTCCCCGCCCTAGAAAAGGTTGTGCGCTGCACGCATCAACCACAAATGATTTAAAATCCCCTGCCCCAGGAAACTCCGAGGCAACTAATCCCTCCTCTTGTAAGAATGCACAATTGAATGAGCTAGGTATAATTCACTCGGAGCTATGCACCAACCTCGCAGAAGTATTGAACCCGGTGGCCAGGCCAAAGAAGCCCAAGCAGAAAAGAGTCACCTGGTTCAACGACTCCTGTAGGAGAGCGAAAGCCGCATTATTGGATTCACTCAAAGCACGAGATACCCCAAGTGAAATCAAGGTAAAACGATTAGCTTATAAATCAGTTCTCCGTGCTGCCAAAGTAGATTGGGATGAGGGAAACTGGACCGAAATGTCAGCTGCACTTGCATCTCGAGATGCCCGGACTTTTTGGCAAATCGTTAAGCATGGCTCAGCTGAATCAGTTGTAGCAGTAGAGGCAAACATAGCACCCTTTGTCTGGGAGGAACATTTTAAAAATTTATACAAAACACATATTAGTGACCCTTCAATGATCCCACCCGAAGATGCGTTGCACTTACCCACTGAAAGCATAGCCCCCATGGATGACTTCAGCGTGGAGGAAGTCAACGTGGCTATCACGGCCCTGGCTGCTGGAAAGGCGCCGGGCCTTGATAGGCTGCCAGGCGACCTCTATAAACATGAACCCAAGATCTGGGCTCCGTATCTCAGGGTGCTGTTCAACTCAATCCTGAATGGCATGCCAATCCCTTCGACATGGCCGGGGGCAGAGATAGTCCCTATCTTCAAAAGGGATCACCTCTGCTACCGGCTAATTACAGGCCAATAAGCCTGATTGACGTGTCACAAAAACTATTTGCCAAGTTGCTGCTGAACCGCCTGCTGGAGTGGACAAGGGATTGTAATATCCTGAGTCCCTTTCAAGCAGGGTTCAGGGAGAAGGTTTCAACCATAGATCAGGTCTTTCGACTTGTCCTCATCTATTGGAAAACGGTGCAGCTAGAGGGTGGCAGCCTCTACACTATATTCGTGGACCTGAGGGCGGCGTTTGACCTGGTCCCCCGGAACAAGCTGTGGGAGGTGCTAGCCAAATTGGGCGTCCCTGGGGGTCTGCTGAAAATGATAGTGCACCTTCACGGCGCCAATTTTGCTCAGGTGAGTTGTGGCAGGATGGGGGCACTGTCTAAGAGGTTCCCCGTTGGCCGGGGGGTAAGACAGGGTTGTGTGCTCGCACCAACCCTGTTTTGCCTCTATGTCAACGGGGTAATCTCTCATCTGGATGGGGTCACCAACTCTGACGCTCCTAAATTGGCTGCTGAAAGGGTGCCGGCCATTATGTTCGCCGACGACACCCTGCTGCTATCAAAGTCCGCAACGGGAATTCAACGTGTCCTTGATGGCTTTGCGGACTTCTGTGAGGGCCATGGTTTAGAAATTAACACTCTAAAAACTAAATTCATGGTCTTCAATCCCCCACCGAAATTCCACTCCAGCCCCAGAATTGGACAAAACATGCTTGAGAGGGTGAAAACCTTTGAATACCTGGGTGTCATGCTGAATGACAAACTAACCTGGAAGACGCACCAGGCGAAAGCTCTCCTCAAACTGACCCAATACTCGGGGGGTATCATGAACCTTCTGGCGAACAATAAATCTTCAATTAGGCCCATTGGTCCACCGATGCAGATTTACAAAACACAGGCAAGGGGGGCTGCCATGTATGGATCTGAACTTTGGGGTCATGTAGGCACATCAGACCTCCTGAAAGAGAAGAATAAATGTATCCGAAGGCTTGTAGGACTTCCTCCTAGTACACCCTTAGTCCCCCTCAGGTTGGACCTGGGGCTGCGTCCGCTAGAAGAAGAATTGGCTTTCCGCCCGCTGGCTTTCTGGCGTAGACTGTGGGCAACCCCAGAACTGGCTAGCTACAGACAGGGACTACAGGAGGTGCTTGCCATGCCGGATGCTGGAAAAATCAAATGGCTCAAACACATTAAACTAGAACTGGAGGGTTTGGGACTTTCTAAAATGTGGTCTGATCCTTTGGCTACCTGCCAACTCATTCCCAAAAAGGAACTAGCCAAGGCATACCACAACAGGAAATTACTGGCACTTTTCAACCAATCAAAACCTGGTTCACTGACAGATTCCTTTACATCTTTCAAGGACACTTATAACTTTGAACCAACCCTAGACAAAGTGCATCCTCCCTTGCTCAGGAAATTATACCTGCAGTGGAGACATGGGTCGCTCCCTATCCGATCGTTTACAAGTAAATGGAGCAAAGATGTAACCAGTACCTGTCCAGCATGTAGAACCTCCGACGAATCTGAACTTCACATTTTCTTTTTCTGTCCCACTTATCGAAAGATTTGCAAACAATGGATAGTCCCTCTATGCAAAAATTTGGGATTTGTGAAGTGCCTGATTGCTCTGAGAGTCCTGAAAAACAATTTGACTGATTATATTGTGTTTGCGGTGGCCAAATACCTGGGTGCTATCTGGAGTGTTAGAAGGAAATGTCTTAGGGACGGCAACTGACCCTATTGTATCAAAGACATGGCAGTGTAATATGGGACTGTGCTAGCGTCTGATTTTATATTGTACATTTTTTAATATAACAACAGTTTTTAAAATGTATGTTTTAAACGTCTTTTATGGTAAAAAATTTTTACCGAAATAAAGATTTTTTTTAATTGAAAAAAAATAATATTTAATGTTTTGTCTTGGCACACAGAGTGTCTACGGTTTTTATGTAGTAAATGCAGTGATCTAATGTACAGTTATAGCTCTGAGAGAGAGATCATATGACTTGGGGTATGCTTGTTTTACATTGTTTTCTATTTTTGTATGATTGACGAAAAACAAGCATTTATTTTATTATTTTGCACTTTTTGGATTTGTATTATTGACCTACTGGGCAGTATTTAACATTTGTGTTTTCTGGAATGTTCAAGTTCTTCTAAAGGCCTTCCTTAAAGGGCGTCGTCTGCTTATAGCAGGCATTTTATGGCTCTGTCAGCAGAGTTGCTAATCATTAATATACATGTTAAACACAGAGTGAACGAGGTCGCAGCCCAACATGTTGGCCTGTTTACATAATGTTGATATTTACCGTACAGTTTTTGGGCAAACACATTGATTTTGTGATGTTATCGAATCCCCACAACAATAGTTAACGGTTCAGACAGGGACATTAAAAAGAGTAGAATAGTTTGTTTAAAAACGTAGGCGCACATGGTTTTCCTGCTTATTATTTTCTTCGTTTGTTTGTCAATGGATGTAAGGAGAAAGTGTGGCTATTGCTGTACCGCATTTTAGGAGGAACTCAATCTGGCTTTGTGTAAACGGTTGCTGTTGATCAAAAAGTGAATGGTCTTTTTATAATAATGTGCAGAGTCGCTTGTCCATGATACAACTGAGCTGACACGGTCCGTGGTTATTTGGGTTAATCGCCTCTCCGGTTTAGTTTTGTGAAACTCTGGATTTATCCCCACTAGCGGCAGCTGTTGCCTTGTGGGCTGGGTCCGGAAGTGTCAGTACAGCCACATTGTCTGTCTCTGTTAACGAGAGTGCCTATCCCTAGGCGTCTTGTTTCAGTGCTTCCAGTGGTAGGCATGGCACACTGCTCTTCTATGCAACGTGGTGCTTCTCAGAAGCTGAACAGATTTGTTCTTGTGTACTTGCAGGTATGCTACCTGGGAGTTGCACCTATTTTTTCCTCAACATACTTTGACCTGGAGCAAGATCGAGGAGAATACAAAAGAGGGGAAGAGGAAGGTGGGAAAACATTGGCAAAGTGGGAAAACTGGGGTGAAAAGAACCTGCAAGCGTGCGATAAAGGGAAGGGAGTGTCTGGTGGTGAATGAAGCTAAAATGAAGACTACATAGTGTAGTAATGTATAAATCAAGCAGCATTGCTTTAACTATTGCATGTGTTCATTTGTATATATTTGAGTAGCACCATGGCAATATAATTTGGTGAAGCTATCTGTTTGTGAAGCTGGTCAGTTGCACCTGACTCAATCTACTGGATGGATGGATGGGACCATTTACTTGCTTGGATTAAATTTACCTATTCATCTACAATTTTAATTCAACTCTCATTTTTGATCTATCTGATTTTACACATAGCCTTGGTATTCAGCACACTGACCTTTGATAGTGCCAGCCGCTGGCGTTTGTACAAAGATTTGGTCCCCACAACTGTTTTAAAAAAAATGTTTTAAACAAATTAAGCACTGAAGACGCTTTTACTACAGCTGCTTAAGGTGCTCCTACTCTATGTGGTAGATACGTTTACTCTCTTGCTCCGTTTCCTGCCCTTCACGTGTGTGCGAAGCTTTCCTTGCTGGTACCTCAATCAATCAATCAATCATAACACTTATAAAGTGCACTACATACCCGTATGGGTCTCAAGGAGGGGTGGGGGGGTGGGGTGATGCTGCTAGTGATTGAAGAGCCAGGTCTTGAGGAGTCTTCTGAATGCCAGTAGGTCGTGGGTCTGTCGTAGGTTGGTGGGGAGGGTGTTCCAGGTCTTGGCTGCGAGTTGGGAAAAGCCTCTGCTGCCGGCGGTCGTTCTTCAGTTGCGGGTGACTGTGGCGAGGGCGAGGCTGGCAGAGCCGGCGGATGGGGGTGTAGAAGTTGAGTTGTCTGTTGAGGTATGCTGGGCCGGTCTTGTGGAGAGCTTTGTGTGCGTGGATGAGGATTTTGAAGTTTATCCTCTTGTTGACGGGGAGCCAGTGGAGGTCTCTCAGGTGGGGTGTGGCTGCGGTGGGGGATGTCGAGGATCAGATGCGCCAACGCGTTCTGGATGCGCTGCAGTCATCTCAGGAGCTTGTCCGACGTTCCTGCATAGAGGGCGTTTCCGTAGTCCAGCCTGCTGGTGACGAGGGCCTGGATGACTATTCTTGTCATCTCGGTAGGGATCTACTTAAAGATTCTGCGGAGCATTCAGAGGGTGATGAAGCAGGATCAGGAGACGGTGTTGACCTGCATAGTCATGGAGAGGGTGGAGTTGAGGATGACCCTAGGTTGCGTGCGTGGACGGTGGATGTCGGGGTACATGGTCGGTGGGTGTCGGGGCTGTTCCTAGTGTTGGCGGCCACCAGTCGTCCCAGGCTGCAGGGGTGGAGCAGAGGATGAGGACCTCCGTCTTGTCTGAGTTCAGCTTCAGTCAGCTGTTCCTCATCTGTTCGGCGATGGCCTTCATTCCTTCGTGGAGGTTGTTCTTGGCGGTGTGAGGGTCTTTGGTGAGGGAGATGATCAGCTGGGTGTCTTCGGCGTAGAGGATGATGTTGAGGTCATGCTGTCGGGCGACGTGGGCAAAGTGTGCCATGTAGATGTTGAACAGCTTCGGGCTGAGGGAAGAGCCCTGGGGTACTCCGCACATGAGTTCGGTGGAAGGGGAGCTGAAGGAGGCGGATGCACTGAGTTCTGCCGGAGAGGAAGCATGTGGTGCAGTCCAGGGCCTTCTCTTGGATCCCGGCGTCGTGTAGGCGTGTTCATAGTGTGCGGTGGCAGACTGTGTCGAAGGCCACTGACAGGTCCAGGAGGATGAGGGCTGTTGTTTCTCTGTTGTCAAGCAGGGTCCTGATGTCATCGGTGTCGGCGATGAGGGCAGTTTCGGTGCTGTTGTTGCAGCGGAACCCAGACTGGGACGGGTCCAGGATGCTGTTTTCCTCGAGGAAGCGGGTCAGTTGTTTGTTGACGATTTTCTCAGTGACCTTCGCCTGGAACAGGAGCAGGGAGATGGGTCGGAAGTTCTTGGGGTCCGCCTTGTCTTGAGTAAGGTGTTGATCTCTGCGTGCTTCCAGCTTTCCGGGAAGGTTGCTGTCTCGAAGGAGATTTTGATTACTTTCCGGAGATGGGGTGCGATGGCTGTGCTAGCTTTGTTGAAGATGTGGCGAGGGTATTGGTCCAACGGTGATCCGGAGTGGATGTTGTTCATGTTCTCACTGGTGTCCTCATCGTTTGTGCTGGTCCAGGAGAGCAGGCGGTTGGTGCAGGTGGTGGTCGTGTGGGCGGTGGTTGTCGGGGCAGTCGTGCCGTTGAAGCTGTTGTGGGTGTTGACGATCTTACGGTGGAAGAAGGTGGCCAACGAGACGCACAGGTCTTGCGAAGATGGGATGTTGTTGGTGTTGGAGCTGGGGTTAAAGAGTTCCTTCACAATGTTGAAGAGATCTTTCCTGTTGTGTGCGTTGTTATCCAGGCAGTCTTTGAATGAGGCCCTCTTGGCGGCTCTGAAGAGTTGATGGTGTCTGCAGGTGGCATTCTTGTGGGCTGCGTAGCTGTCCAGTATTTGTTTGCAGAGCCAGTTCTTCTCCAGTTTTCCGCATGTTCGATTGGAGGCCTGGAGGTCTTTGGTGAACCAGGTGCCTTTTTTGTTGGTGTGGCTGTTGGAGGGTGTTTTGAGCGGGGCGAGGGTGTTGGCGCAGTCATTGATCCATTGTCTGAGGTTGCGGGCGGCGGTGTCGGAGTCGGTGGGTGGGCTCTTTACTATTGTTTTATGTGAAGTAAGCCTGCACTGTTCCTTCCTGTTCCGTACCCAGTCTGTGTCAGGGGGCAGCTTCTCCACTATGGTGGAGGAGCGTCGCCCCACTGCCCGCAGAGGCAAACAAATTATAAAATGATCTTAATAGAGATCATTTTTTTTTTTGCCCTGTGGCTGAGTCTTGGGAGTGGGGCCACAGCACTGCAGCAGGGGTAAGAGGAGTGGGGGGCCCAGCTGTGATGCAGGGTGGAGAAATCAGCAGGCACAGGCTCTCAGCTCCAGATGGAGCGCAAAACAAGCCAGCTCCGCCAAATCCCGACACTGCTCTCACGGTGAAAGCAGCCGCGGGATTGGCAGCAGGGGAAGCTGGGAGCTTCAGTCTGTGCCCAGAGAAGACGGCAAGTAGAGCGGCAAGCCACACGCTGCCTCACTACATTTGCCTTACACCACCCGCTACTGCTCTGTGTGCGAAGAAAGCAGGAACTGCCACTTTTTGTGCCATGTTTTCCATTCTGTTCTGTTTTGCCACTTCTAAAGCTCATGGCTACCCAACTAGCCTCTTAGCACTAAAGATCATACCCGTCTCAGAATCCTTATGCCTTAAGTAAAAAGAAAAGTCTTCAGCTATTTTCTGAAGCTACGTTACTGTGTATGAAACGGACTGCTGCTATATGTACTGCCTGTCGTGTGGGCAGTGTGATCTTGTACTAGACCTGCCCTTTGTGTGAGAAATAGCTTGACTTATTGCCTTTCAAGCTCTATCTGATCTCATTGGGAAACCTCTATAGCTGCTGCCCATGGCATAGACTTGTTCCTTTATAAAACTGATTAATTGCTGCATTTCCTCAGGACAGTCTTGGGCTTTCATTTAACAAATGTGTTCACTGAGCAATGTGTAGTTTTGGATTCGCGAACTGGAGTACAGCAGTTGAGAACAATTATTTGTAATAGTAAAGCCCTGGATTGGAAATGTGTCCTGCAGTCATGGAGCATACTGTGCTAGAGAGAAGTGTGCTGTATACTAACTACCGCGTTAAGCCGACTCAGAGCACTGGGCTGAAGTGCAGGGGCTTCTACTGTTTCACAGGAATGACCCCTAGTACAGTATGTAAAACTGAACTTGTTGCAAGCCTCTTTCAGAGATAAAAAGTGGTAAAGGCTTAATAGTTTGTAACCTACAAAAATCTTACTTCACCTCGGGGCTTTAGTGACTAGAAGAATGTACATGTATGAATATCATGGTACAAGAGCCAGAGTCATGGTTTCAGGCAAGGGCAGTATTAGAAGAAAGAAAGTGCAAGAAGTGGGGTGGAATTGAAAAGGCCTCTTCATTCTGAGACGTGTTTGACATCTGTTTCAGTGGAACTTTGATTGCGCAAGCGCCATTTCCCAAATATTCTGTATCTTTGTGGGTGTAAAGTATTCCACCAGTCAATAGGATTACATTTCTCTTGATTTTCGCGCCCTGGTGGTACTCACCATACTTGTCCGTTCTCCACCTATCACACTATTGTGTGTCTGGACTGCTCCATCACCACTAGGGTGATAAAGTGAAGTGGCGGTGTGTTTCATCCAACTGTAACTAAATTAACTTTCTATACTTTCTGATTTTAACTGGAGTCCATTGTCGTGCATAAATTCTTTTTGGTAACCCTCTCTTTGGTAACTCTCCCTCAAAAAACCATATGTAGGAATTTCAAATACTGCGTTTTTGTTCTTCCTTTACAATTTGCTGACAGTTTGGAAAACATGGCCAATAGTACAGTTATGTATTTTGGTAAACTATTATTGTTGTTAATGCGTCTAAAGGTAGCTTGTGACTTCTCACTTTGCATAAACTCTCTAACACAACGTTCAATGTCAGGATCTATTCCAAGCCACCAATGCAAATTGTATGCTTACCCCTCAGTGCAAACTCTGTGCCCCAAATGAATTGGCGAAAGTGGTCTAACCTCCACACTTATGCCAATGCCTCCCATTCATTTATGGAATAACATTCTTATGATAGAGAAAGAAACTGAATGTTAAATGAACACAATTATAACGTCTTTTGCATCAGCTTCCTCTCGAGTAAGCACAGTTTCTATTCCCTTGCCTCTCGCATCAGGTGTGTCACTGATTTTAACATTTATATACTGCTCTTACCAGGGAAGAGCAATGAAAATACATTTATTGATTGTCTCAAAAGCTTCTTGACATTCATGCAACCAAATTATCTCATTCTTCAAAACTTTCCCTATTGAGCATATTCTGTCTGAAAATGCATATTACAATTCAGCTAGTCCAAGAAATGACTTGTGATCATCTTTGTTCTCTGGTAGGGGAACGTTTCTGATTTCTTCTATCAAACTTCTTATGTGGTTATTTTGTTTTGCAGCAAACTTTGTAACCTAAGGTGGCGCTATGTTAATCAAACTTTGCAATAACAATATTCAACCTTTTTCTTTCAAGAATTTCCAATACCTCTCCTAAGCATTCGTCATGTTCTTTTTTTATTTGTCCCCATAATTGAGATGTCATCCTGGAAAAACATGATAGCATACCTTTAAATAATCCATACATGAATCTTTGGAAAGCAGCCACAAATATGGCTAACCCATATGGCATACTCTTGAACTGATAACAACCAAAATGTGTAATAAAATACATTAGCCTCTAACTTTTGTTATATTAGAGTAGTTGGTGGTAGGCTGCTGAAAGATCTGTGGTGGGAAACCGCTCACTTCCTTTGTCACAGCTAATAATATGATGGCTAGTTGTGAGAGCCCGTAAGTGTGTCGGTAAAAGCATATCACTGCACGGGCAAGGCCTTGTAGTGGTGGTGTGAGAGCCGCTCGAAAGTTGTAACAGTGGAGTATGAATAAAGAGTACACACTAGATATGAGAGGTATTCAGAAGCAGTGCAGGTGTGCAGGGTTTTAAGTGGGATTAAACAACTGGGGGTTCTCTCAAAGGGGCGTGGCCAATGTAATTAAGGGCTTGGTTTAAAAACACATAAGCTAAAAATCTGTGCTTAGCATAGTGTGCCACCCGACTTGTATTTTGCGGTTTCTGTCATTCCGTCCAGATATATGATACAACAAGTAACATCATACCTACAACAAGGCAAGACTATTGGCTTTGTCAATGGTTGTTAGTTGCATAAGACAAATAAGCAGCAACTATGGCTTGTATATAAGATTGAAAAAGCTTCCACTTAAAAAAAAGCCCTGCCGAAAACACAATGATGTTGCTGCTCCTGAGTGTCAAAAAGAGAAGGGAAATCCAGAGAGAATATGACTCTCTTTAAATGATTTCCCTTCCCCTACAATGCTCACCTGGCATGATGTCATGCCGTATCTTCTCCACTAGTAAGAAGTAAGCAGTGTGAGCACGTGCACATAATTGTTCCTACGGCCACTGCAGTGCTGAAATAAACAGACCGTCAGGGCACAAAACAGAGCCCTGTAGAGACACGTTTCGAGGCTCCCTTAAAAAAACTGTCGGTGCTCAGACCCGGTGAGAGTGAGACACGGCCTACTTAAAGCCCTGCAGGTGTGTCACGTCTGCTGTCCCAGGACATACAGAGGTGCATTATGAGCTCTGTGGATGTTTAATTTCTTGACGTCTTGAAGAGCAAAGCATCGTGATAACATGACTTGAGGTCAGGGTCGGATCGGTAACGCTGGCATTCGGGCAATGCCCGAGGGGCCGGTGCCCAGTTTCAGCTGTGGGCTGCTTTTTTTACGGTTTCTGCATTCTTCAGATGCCACCAGCGGCCGCCTGAGTGGCCTTTCTGGAGACAGATGGGCCTCAATTACTTCCCTTTTATCAAAGGGCAGAGGTGTCACTCCCTTTTTTTCTCGCTGGGGGCGGCCCATTAACATATGCTTATTGAGCGGGGGCAGGGGGCTGGAGCAAAAATGGGCTCACTTGCATTCAGGTGTGTTTCACCACTGCGAGCTAATTGGGTGCATTTTGTTTACCCCCGTCAATGTCCCCTCCCCCCCATACACACACATTTTTTTTAAATAAAATTTCGCCGAAGCAGTGTTTTACAAAAGCAATATGCAAATGTGGCCCACTTTTTTTTATAGTGCCCAGGCCTATTTTTAATCCCAATCCAACCCTGCTTGAGGTGCTTTGTAAGAGTGTTCAGGATATGCCAGTACTGTTAAAGAGATATATTTCGGGTGAGGACTGAGGTGGATTTTCAAAGTTCTTAGGATGTTTCGGCCCCCAAAGAACAGTGTATGCCTGTTAAAAATCAGTAGCCGTGATTTTACTGTTCATAGTGCAGATAACAATAGGTGATGTATCAAAATAGGGTCTCTCTATTCTGGGGTGCTAGTACCAGGTTCCTCAGACATCTCTGTCAATGCACCTCACCCATGACGTGTGATGGCAGTACTCAGGGCCAGACTGGGAACCTAGAGCAGCCCTGGCAATTTTGTTCCGACCGGTTCCCACCCACGGCTGAGGGGTGTGGGGAGGGTGCAAGCGTGAAGCACTGCTGCTTAACAAAACCAGCCCCCACCACTGCTGCTTTTGTTACGGGGGGCCGGTATTGCACCATCGCTGCAAAACCGTCCCCCAGTAACAAAACCTCCCCCCGCTGCTCCAAAACTGTCCCCAGCCCTTCCAGCCTCCCTGGGAAACACCCAGTGCCCTCTATGGGCAGTCCGGCCCAGATGGTACTGGGACCCACAATTCACCTCTAGCGTGACATGCATCAGCTGCTGATATTTTAATATTGAAAGGCATGCAAATGCCTTTTCATTTCCTGATCAAGGTGAACTTTTGAAATGTTATGATGTTAATTTCTTTAGGAAAAGGCCATCTTTGTGAACAAATGATGCAGCAGATTTACCTTAGTGTAGTCAAATTCATAAAAAAATGGGCATCCGTGTGGCCAACACCCGTTTTATTAGTCGAGAAAGGGTCGATACCAGAGAGTGGGCTAGGTTGCAAACTGCAGTGCGGGAACTTGCATGTTATGTTTTTTTAAAACTCTGCCACAAAGAAATTGACTACAAGGTATTGTGATAGTAACTCTCTTGTGGCTTACTTAATTGGTCACAACAGGCTGCATTTTAAAATATCTTATGTGGATAAGGCATCTTGCACAAATATCTTTATGTACCCAGCAAAGTCTAGGTTCAATGGAGCATTTAATAACTCTGCTGTTTAATGCACTTACTGGAAAGATCTGTGTGAAGTTAAGTTACAGGTTCGGCACACAATAAAATAGCACTGAGGATCAATGTGGCTGCTATAAAGCACAACCTGCAGACCGCAGATTTCTTTTAATGTGTAGATAACTCGGTTGGTTACCGGTTTTGTTGCAGAGATCATTGTGTAACCCACAGGTCACAATTTGAAATCCTTGTCCAATAGCGTAGATATTTATGTTCCTGCAATCAAAGTACAAGACATTACTTTACAGCCTTACTGTTTTTCCTCAATCTTCTGCTAGTTTAAGTTTGGTAAAAGAGGTTACTTTGGGTGGTAAGAAATACTTAGTAATCGCCATATAAATGGGTATTAGTGTAATAACTCACATAGACAGATACATCTGACATTCTTACAGTGCATGCAGATTTCTTCCAAACAAAGCTTGGAAAGGTCGAAAACCTAGCAGCGCCTCTTAGCAGCATCGTTATCGCTGCTCCAAACTCCACCTCTAGTCCATGGCTCAATTTGGCGAGTACCTCCATTTAAAGTGCTGCCTATGCTGCCACACTTCTGATTCATACCGAAGCAGTTTTTGCTGTGCGGTAAGTGATTAGCACTACCAGATCTATAGTATCTTACAGAAGATTCTTTTAAACTTATGTTGTGAAATTTTAGAGCCATTATATGACTTGCATACCTTCTCAGACCTATAGAAATATATTGTGCTAAGTGTGAGATGTTTGTGCTTGTCACCTTTCTTGGGATTAATATTACTTGATTGTTTGTGATTGCCAGTGGCAGTATTACCCAAGACAGCTTTGGGATCCCATCAGACAGCTCAGCCTTTTTAACGATTGACAAGACATCCTGTAAGGGTACTTACCCATTTAACCCATGATGTTTCTTTGTTATTAGGATTACTAGGGTGCATAATAATCTAGGGTGCATAATAATCTGGTCACGTTCTAGCTCACTATTTGGGTTGGCATATTGACAATTTGTGGATTATGTTTTTACTGCAGAGACCTAACCATCAATTGCTTCAGTAATTCCCTTAGTACCTTTGGAAAAATCTATAGCTGTCAATGGCATCACAAACTATTGGCTCTTAATGTATCTAGATCTGTTAAGTCATTAAATAACACAGCCCCTTCTCCAGGTGCTCTGTTTTTCTTTGGTATTTGATTAAAAACTGTTAAATTCTTCTACACCCAGAGAACGGAGAAGAATCGAAATTTGCCTAGCTTACGTAACGGTAAGTTTCAATTCTATTAAGGACACGGAGGCGAGGATTATGCTATATCTTCCTTCGCTTTATTAACATAAAGACTCCACAGCAGCTTAGGAAAAGATATATAATAGTAACAAAAAATGCTTTAAGACCTAAAGCATTTGACGGAACGTTCAACAGATCAAAACAACAACTCCCAAGAGTCTCTTTGTATAATGACAGTCCATAGTCCTTCCACTCTGTCCATCACCGCTATAAACCCGGTCTTCTCTTCCTCTTCCTCCTCTTTCTTCGCGCAGATCACGCTTGAACCTCATTGATCCTGCTTAGCACCCTCGTTGCCTGTCGAAAAAGAGACAGCGTAAGCGAGGTGTCCCAGAGATGCAACAATAAGGCGAGGAGCATTTAGTGATTAATACAGCACAGACAATGTAAAGGAAAACGCTTTACTTACTGCCATACGGGTGGGTAGAAACACCACTGTGTAGCCTGGGTGGGATAATCCTCGCCTCCGTGTCCTTAATAGAATTGAAACTTACCGTTACGTAAGCTAGGCAAATTTCGATTCTATGTCAGGACCGGAGGCTTCAGATAAGGCTAGTTCAAAGCTTACTTACCACCAACTGGGCCAAATCCACCACCGGCTTAAAATAAAACCTCTTAAAGGTGGAATCCGAAGACCAATCCGCCGCTGTCATCAGGTCCTCCAAGCGAGCACCCACCGAGAACGCCTTAGAGGCCATGGCCCCTCTGGCAGAGTGTGCTCCAAAGAGAGTAGTATTGATGCCTGCTTCTTGCATGACCCACCGCACCCACCTAGCGATAGTGGGGGAGGAGACAGCTTTGTGTGGCTTCCGCAGGGCAATCAACAACTGACGTTCGCCCAGGGGGCGCAAATCCAAGGTCAGATCTTCATATGCTTTGAGGCATTGCACAACACATAACTTGGGAGTGTCAAGAAAGGCTGGATAGGAAATGGATCGCGACGACGTCTTTGTGCGTCGGCCCACGGTAAAAGTGACCCCATCCGGGGAAAAAATGCGTGCAGATATATCCAGCGCGCGCACGGCGGAGACGCGTCTACAAGAAATCAAACATAACAACATGGCCAACTTCGCCGACAGTTCCTTGAGAGACAGATAGGAATTGGCCGGCCAGGACAAGAACAAGTTCAGAACCAAATTGACGTCCCAAAGGACGGAGTACCTAGGTTCGGGAGGCAACGCGAGACGAATAGCTCGCAGGAGTCGGCAAACAAAAGGATGCTCTCCTACTGGGTGGCCATCGATGTTATCATGGCCCGCCGAAATCGCCGATCGAATAGCATTGATCGTTCTATAGGCCAAGCCCTTGTCGGCTAGATGAGCCAGGAAATTCAGCACGGGAACGAGGCCTGCGACCAAGGGATCCAAATCCCTTCGTAGACACCAACGCATCCATTTAAGCCAAGCGGATCTGTAGCGCTTCGTCGTACTATCGGCCCATGCTTTGGAGAGCAAGTGTTCAGCAGACCCCGAAAGGCCTGGGAGCGACCAGCGTCTCCTGAGAGCCTCCATGCCACGAGGCGGAGAGAGCTCTGCGTGATGAGAGGATGCGGTTCCCGATCCGGATTTGTCAGGAGCCGTGGAAACAGGGGGAGTAGGATTGGAAAATCCCAAGAAAGTTCCAGAAGAACCGGAAACCACACTTGAGACCTCCAGAGCGGTGTAACCAACACCAACTCCGCTCCCTGGCGGCGTATTTGGGCCGCTGCTCGCATTATCATGGAGAACGGGGGAAACGCAAACGGTTGTTCCCGACTCCAATCCTGTAGAAAGGCGTCCGTGGCCTCCGCCAGAGGGTCCGGCCTCCAGCTGAAAAAACGCTGCAGCTGGTGGTTGAGACGGGACGCAAACAGGTCCACCGAAAAAGGACCCCAGAGGGTTTGTAACCACCGGAAGACCTCCGGGTCCAGCTTCCACTGACTGGCGTCTCTGAGGTGTCTGGAATGCCAATCCGCTACTTGGTTGGCCTGACCCGGTAGATATTCCGCCGTCACCGCAATGTGACGCGACAGGCAGTAGTCCCAGAAGTCCTTTGCCAGATCCGCCAAGGCGCGGGAACGAGGACCCCCTAGATGGTTCACATAACGAACCGCCGAAACATTGTCCATCCGCAAAAGGACACAGGCCTTGACCGAATCCTTGGTCCAACAACGGACTGCGAAGGAGCCCGCTAGGAGTTCCAAACAGTTGATATGCAATCGTTGTTCTTCTGAAGACCAGGCGCCGCCGGTGGAGAAATCCCCGCACCGGGCGCCCCAGCCGGACCTGCTGGCATCGGACTCTATGACCAGGTCCGGGGCCGAACCGAAGATCGTCCGACCATTCCATGCCTCCATGTGAGACAGCCACCAGGACATTTCCTCCTTCACTTCGTCCGTGAGGGGGACCCACTGATCGTAACTCATCCCACGACGTAGGTGTTGCGCCTTTAGACGCTGGAGTGCCCTGTAATGCAGGGGGCCTGGGAAAATCGCCTGGATGGAGGACGACAGAAGCCCTACCACCTTGGCGATATGGCGCAAGGACGTGCGATCCTTTGCGATCGTCTGTCGAAGCAGGTGTCGTATTTTCGCGACTTTCCGACCCGGCAGGCTCAAGACCGCCTGCACCGAGTCCACCACGAAACCTAGGAAGGTGATCTTCTGAGTGGGAACCAAAACCGATTTGGAGCCGTTGATCACGAACCCTAGTCTCTGGAAAAGGTGCACGGCCTGCCGAAGCTGACCCGCCAACACCTCCGGGCACTGCCCCATGAGGAGGATGTCGTCTAAGTACACCAACATTCGGACCCCCTGACTTCTGAGAAACTCCACTACCGGATGGAGAACCTTCGTGAAGCACCAAGGGGCCGACGACAGACCGAACGGCAGTGCGGTGAACTCGAACACCCTGTCGTTCCATAGAAACTGAAGGAAACGACGATGCGGGGGATGGATGGGGACGACTAAATAGGCGTCCTTGAGATCCAGTCTCACCATCCAGTCCCGAGGGAGGAGCACGTCTCGAAGGAGGTGGATACCCTCCATCTTGAAATGTCGATAGATCAACCATCCGTTGAATTCCTTGAGATTGATCACAGGTCTCTTGCCCCCATCCGTCTTGTCCACTAAGAAGACATTGCTGAGGAACCCGTGTGGATGGCGCGTTGATAGACAGATGGCCCCTTTGCGGAGTTCGGAGACCTCCCCGTCTATCAACCGCGCGTCGGACTCTGAAAACACCATGGGACGTGGGGGCACCGCTTGCGTGGGCTGGTCGAAGGATTCTATGTGGAACCCACGTACAGTTTGCAAGACCCAAGCGTCGGCAGTGAGCAATTCCCACTCCTCGTAGAAGGTTGCCAGCCTCCCCCCAATTGGAACTTGATCCAAACAAAGTACACTTACCGGAGGCATTCCCTTGTCCAGAGTTCTTCCTGAACCCTCTGCCGCCGAAGCGTTGCCCTCTGGTGGGGTAGAAGTTGTTAAAGTTGGCTGAGGTCTGGTATTGGCCTCTGCCGGAGCCTTGTCCTTTATTGTTGGCTTGCTGGCCACGGCCGGCCGCGCGGCCCCTACCGCGATCGGCCCCTCCGGAGAAACACTGGTGAAACACCCTTCTAATGCTGGATTGAGCCTTGTCCAGCGATGTGAACGTGTTCACAAATTTTCCCAGTTCTCGGATAAAGGGCTCGCCAAAGAGGCCTCCCTGAGCAACTGCACCCGCCTCCGACGAGGCCAGGTCCCCCAACTTCGGATCCAACTTTATCAAGAGCGAACGCCGCCGCTCAGTAGATAGGGCGCAGTTGGCGTTGCCCAAGAACACGATCACCCTCTGGGCCCAATTAGAAAGCACCTCCGGTGAAATGACGGTGCCATTTGCCTTCGCCTCCTCCGCCATATTGAGGATCTTGGTGGCAGGCCCCACCGCATCCAACAGCTTATCCTGGCAGGCCCGCCAGGAGCGATCGATGCCCTTCCTGGGATCCTTCATAAATTTTGCCAAGAAGGTGGCCATCTTGGCATCCAACTCCGGGGTCATGGCCACCTTACCCTCCAAAGTCGGTCTAGGGCACTCCCCACGCAGGCAACCCCTTGCCTCCTTCTCCAGCGGCTTGCGCAGCCTGCCCGCTACGAGCTTCGCCACCGTCTCCCCCGGTGTCCAAGCCGCGGAGCGGGGGTGGACGATCTCGTCCGGGTCCAGCATGCCCGACTCATCTCGTGGCATCTCCTTGGTCGAGGGCGCCGGAAGCCAGGATCGGGTCGACTCACCGTCGTCGTCGGTGTCCGGGGAGTCGTACACAGGAGAGGCGGGGGTCGTCGACACGTCCCCTGAAGCACCCGATCCGCCAAGGGAGCAGGGGGCATTGCCGTTGCCTTCGCTAGGAAGGCGTCCCGGAGACGCTCAAACGCGCCCCTGTCCACTCCTTGGGCCTCCGTGGATGGGCCTTCCCTACAGGGCCTCTTCGGTGCGGGTGGCAATTCGCCGGATGTCCCCCGGAGTTCGGGGGCCGGAGTCACATGCGCGGACGCTAGCTTCGCGCATTCCTCCACGATGCGGGCGGAGAGGCGGTCCTCCATAGGCCCTACCACCTCCGTCACGCAGCGATAAATCGAATTATCCACTGCCTGGTAGAATTCGTCGTCCTGCAGGTAGGAGTAGGGTTCTTCCTCGTACTCTCCTCCCATCCTGGAGCACAGGAGTAATTCTGGGGCACCCTGGAGGGCGTCAGTCGAGATAAGTCTCGGATATGGGCAGACCAACTGGCTGCGATCACTTTGTGGGCCAACCGACGTGGCAGGTGGGGCTGCACCAACCCCCCAGCGCGCAGACTCTCCTCACCGGGACCGAGTCTCCGCACCCCTCAAGCGCGCAAGCCACACACAATCAAAGAGGTGCACAAAATTCACCCGAAGGCGTTTCTCGCGGTCAGCGCCGCAATACAGACCCCAACGGGGCGTCAGAAACAGGGAGGTACAGACCCGGAGCACCAGGTGTCAGAGGGGTACGCAAGGGTTGGCTCCTGCGCAAGCAGACTCCACGGCGCGGCTCCTATAACTGCGGAGGCGCGCCGAGGGGTCGGCGAGACGTTAGGGCGCCCCCTGGCGGCTTACTCACTCACCGCACACAAATGGGGAAGAAAGATCGCGTAGGAACGAGAACGTTCCCGCGACCGGGGACTCTGCAATGGAAAAAATAAACCATGGGGTGAGTCCCCCAACGATCGTACATACAATACAATCAGTAAACACAAATAAAGGAAAAAAAATGAAAAGCACTTATCTGGCTGCGGGAGCAGCGAAGAAAGAGGAGGAAGAGGAAGAGAAGACCGGGTTTATAGCGGTGATGGACAGAGTGGAAGGACTATGGACTGTCATTATACAAAGAGACTCTTGGGAGTTGTTGTTTTGATCTGTTGAACGTTCCGTCAAATGCTTTAGGTCTTAAAGCATTTTTTGTTACTATTATATATCTTTTCCTAAGCTGCTGTGGAGTCTTTATGTTAATAAAGCGAAGGAAGATATAGCATAATCTGAAGCCTCCGGTCCTGACATAGAATCCATTTTGTTCTCTGGAGGAAACAGTTCATTCTCTTGGGTGGAAATATAGTTGAGAAAATTGTCCTTGCATTCATACAAGAGCATGCATCTCTCAATGTACTGGAAGCAAAACTTGAGGGGTAGAGTCAGAACATTGGGCCAGCACACATGGTGGAGACTAACCAGCTCTTTGTCCAGTCTTCACTGAGAGAGGTTGGATTAGTTCCAAGTACTTTCTTCACCAACCTAAGAAGTGATTAAGGATCCGAAATCCTCACTAGTCCAAAGTTTGAATGGTAACTAGCTGGCAAATAATTGTGGTACCCTAGTACTAATCTAATGAAGTCTGGTATTATATTTGCACGCTCCACACGAGGTGGAAAAAGAATATGACCCACGTGTAGTCAAAATAAATTTAAGTATAAGTAGATACAAGTGCCTTCAATGTCCTTCAGTTCCTCGCTACGACTTGTAAAGGCCTATATTTTTTTAAATAAACATTTTATATTCACAGCAATGAGCTACTAGTGTAGTAAGTTCACATGCAGGAAGTATGGAAACATAGTTTAATATGGCCCTTACATCGGATCACTCAAAGGCAAACTGTCACATAAATATAGCCCTGCAATGCACATGACAGTAAAGAAATGTTGGTTGCATACATGCCCAAGTGGTCCTTCCGTGTGATGTGCGGTGCGTGTAATGGAAGCTTACTCTCACAATGGAGCAAAGAGACAAGGAACGCACTAAATGGAATGTGATCATTTGAAGGCGGAGGTCATGGCCTCAATTCTTTAAGTGCAACTTTAAATTAATGAAATTGATAAGTTCTTAGATATGAACTGATCTCTACCGTCTGTTATGCAGCCAAAGCATGGTGTGTCCTTGCTGTACACATTATTTCACAGTTGTAGCAAGGCACATCTCCTACTAATATAATAGTACATAGTGTGATGAATCCAGTGAACATTAAGATAAGGAAGATGGCACATGTGACATCTTTTACAAGGTTGTGCTCATAAGCAAATTGTAAAGTATTCCGCAAATCGGGAAGAATAGGTAGTCCTTTATTTGCAATTCTGGAGGAACCTACTGCTGCCCTTGTACCCGTCCACTCTCCACCTAACTGGGTACACATAAACCCAACATTCTGAACAAGAAAAATAGAACCTTCATAGATGGTTGAAGTAGAGGTTGCATGAACTAATCAACCCTACAGTGGGCAAATTGTCAGTACTTTCTCGGAGATTAATTTCATGTTTCTAGATGAAAAACGTGACTAGAAATCTTTTAATAGGAATACAGAAGTGTAACCTTGGAGATACTTGTGTATGAAGCATAACTGCTTGACTTGCAAGTAGGGTAATAAAACAACTACAAGAACTTGGGGAACAGAGCCTCCTCCTACTTTATTAACAGTCAATTATGTCTCTTGTGCACTGTAAAATGGCTTTTGCCAACATCAGGAAATCAGCACAGAGCCCAAGGATGTCAATTCGTTGGTCCCCTTACACAGAAGTAGCCTGCCTTTGTTACAAACCACCCCGGACAGATTGATTAAAGCCATGGTGATGGCACACCATAATTATTACAATAGCACGTGCACCTATTACTGGTGCTGATTTATTTATTTTTTTTTTTTTTGGAAAACCTTTATTGTGCATTTGCAGAAGTACATATACGGGCCTACAACCCTCGGGCCGGCCACGAAAGAAACTGTAGCAGCACACTCGCAAACAATACAATGACACGATAGCACGTAAGGAACACAGGCTAACATCACAAAGTTACACCATTAATAAACGTGATATCGCGTCGCAGGAGCTATAAGGTTAATTTGTAAAGGTTTTTCTTACGCAGCAATTAACGTCCAACATTTCTGTCTCAGTGTAGAGCACAAAAGAAAATAGAGAAATAATAAAGCAGGGCCCGTGCAGGAGTAAACGCAACGGTGGCGACATGGCCACCAAACTGATAGTGACATACAATTCAAGGTTCCGCAGGCAGCAGAGGGGTCAAATACAGTCGACAGGGGTATCAGGATAAGCCTACCATCTAATGCGCACCTCCTGCCACCCGCCCACAGTCCCGTCACAGGCCCCAGGCAGGAAGAAAGAGAGAAAACATAAAAAGAGAAAAACAAGGCACCATAGTAACCGAAAGTAAGAAAACCCATCCCCCAACCCACCACCCTACACGCATGCAGAGGCTACGGCCTACCCCCCCCCCAGCAGTGTGTCTGTCGCCCAATAAACCCGAAATTTAGAGTAAGAAAGAAAAGGAGAGAAAAAGGGAAACACGATAGTGACTGAAGTATGAGAGTAAGAGAAGAAGGTCCAATCCCACTCCCATAGTACAGAAGCCCGGAGGAGGGCCAAAAACAATATTACCCGGGCTCCCAGCCCGCACCTAATCTCCCTCCCGACAACCACGACCCACCAGAGACCATATCAGATACATCACAAACCAAGCAACCCTGTAGCCTCCCAGTACATCAAAGAATGATACGAACCAAAATGCGACCCAGCAATTGAAGAAAACCACAGCAGGGACCCCCCTTTCTGCACATACACCAGGCCCGCCCGCACACCGTACCCCCATCTTGCAAGCAGAAATCAGCAGCTGTGCCCACCAAGTACCACCCCATGCTGGTCAAAACAAAGCGCCGTCATGAGTTCCAAAGTAGATCGAGGGTCCCGATATCCGGCGGCCAGGCAGACAAAGTCAGTACACTAATACATCACCCCTGGCCTGAGCGTTGCAGTCCTTCCGAGAATGGCCACCGCAGGAACCGTGCCGGAGGCAGGACAAAGGGACAAGATGGCGGCCCCCAACGAGGAGAAAACCAGGAAGAAAGACATACAGGGTCCCGTTCCACAAGGGGAGGACTGATAAAAAGGGGGGGCTTCTCAGCACACACGGGAAAAAGTACCACCGGCTGGAGAAAGGACGAAGTTCCAGTTGCAGGAACGGCAAGGAAGTCCAGCTGCTGGGACGTCAAAGGACCATGCGGAAACAGTAATGGCGGAGGCTGAGCATCAGAGTGCAAGGGGGAGAGAAACAACGTATCCCCCTTCGCGTCAGTAGGCAGGTCGGCAACACTGTCGCCAGAACCCAGCAGCTCCGTGACAGGCACCAGCGGAAACATAGTATCCGGGCCAGGGATTGTTGCAGGCAGCTGGTGTCCCGGTGCAGGTATCGCCTCGTCAAACTTGCGACTCAACTCACTGGTAACCCGCCGACATGCGGAACCAAGAGCCACGAGAGCCGCCAGGACATCTGCACAAGTCGGGGCCCGCTGCGGGGCCACACAATATAGTATTGGGGTCGGTGTCCCCGGTTCACCGGAGCAAGGTAGTGCAGGCAAGGCGGTACATCCAGGGGACAAAGAAGCGATCGTCCCCCCTTCCCTCGGGACCGCCATCTTTACCGCCGCAGTCCAAAAACAGTGGGGGGGGGGGGGATAAGACGATCAAAATACGAAATGCAGCAGGCGGGGGCGCCGGCAGGGGAGCAGACCGCAGAGCAGAGGGGCAAACCGCAGGTGACCCCTCGCGGCTATTCTGAAGGCAGCCCCCGGCGCAGGCGGCACCGCCAACCGGAGCCGAGTCAGCCCTTCAGTCGAGTCACTCCAAAAGACAAAGGGGTAGGGGTCCCATACTGCCAGCACCCGCCGCATCCAAGTCCAGAGAGCCCCCGAATATAAAGGGAAGTCCTCGTCGTTTCATTCCACCAGCAGCAATTCTGGTGAGAGTTGCAGTGCCTCCCGTGCCAGTCCACCGGGTGCTCCGTCGTTTCGCCGCGGCCAGCAGTGCGGGGTCCAGGGGGATACAATGGCGGGCGGCTATCGCTACTGTATCTTCGTCCCCACGGCAGGTAGAGTCCTCGGAGGAACGCGGTCGAGATCTGCGCGTTCATGCGGTCGTGGCGCCGCGGCAGTTTTCCAGGATTAGTGGCAGGATACCGGCGTGGGAAGAAGAGGCTCACGGAGCTGGGAGCCTACGCGTCCGTCCTGTCGGCCATCTTGGCTCCTCCCACTGGTGCTGATTTTTGTTGCCATTAGTGAACAAGGACCATGGGGGTGTGTGCAATAACAGAGGCCAATTTCAAAGATTGCAGTTTTGTTGGACCGAGATGGGCGCCCAAAGTGCTGCCCTCATAGTGGTGAAAGGCTACTGCCTTTTCTAGGAGTTAAGTAGCATGAGTTCAGTTGTGGCAGCATACCATGTGGTGATCAGTAGAAGTAAAGCTACGAAAGAAAGGCACCCCCTGGTTGCTTAAAGGTCCAAGAGGAGGGGGAAGGACCAGAGTATGTGTTTTGTAAAATTGCCGATATCATACTGGGTACCGAGCAGGAGACTTGCCGATTTAGAACTGGATTACTTCGCAGCAAGCACATCAAAAGTATAACTGAACACTAACGACCCGAAAAGAGACACCATACCATTAACTAAAGGTGGAGCCCTTTTGAAAGCTTCGATTGAGGATTAATTTCACAATTGTGGGAATAGGAGAGCCTTTGCTTGCTCCTAGTTGGCTGAGCCATACCAGCTGTTAATACCCTGGACACACACTGAACGTGACTGCCAGTGGTCGCCGGCCACAGATTACTCCCGGCCACTTTACTTGAGATTCATTTTTATTTTACTTTGGTCCTGGGGAAGGTGGTCTATTTGCGTATCTACCGAAACGCCCGTAGACCAGTAATACACATGTGGAGAGGTCCTTGAGAGACAGATCCACCAGAGGCATCTGATGGGTGTGATTTATATGACATACAACCCCAGAATCTGTTCCTTTCACACGGATACCAGATTACTCCTATGCTTGAATCTCTTTATTATGTATGTGTGTAGGTTTGAATGAGCAGGTTTGAATGGTGAGAATGTTTTGTTGATGGCCTTTGTGGGGTTATGTATTTATTTACTCATTGATTTTTATTGTATTGTGTGTAGGTTTGAATGAGCAGGTTTGAATGGTGATAATGTTTTGTTGATGGCCTTTGTGGGGTTATGTATTTATTTACTCATTGATTATTATTGTATTGCATCTAATTTTCCAACCAAATACATGTGCAGACAATGTTGATTTTGGTTGTTAATTGTTTGTATAATGAAAAAATAATCTAATTAAAAAAAAACTATTGTACAAAGAAATATTAAAGAAAATTAGATTGAAAAAATGATATACACATTTTTGTGATCAATTGTTTTGTATAACAGAGATGTTGGGTTTATGACACGTTTGAGCCAACCTTGGCCATACCAAAAGAGATATAGGCCAATTTAAAGGTTTTCTAGTTAGTGATCAGTAGAAGTGGTCAGGTCTTTCCAGTGGTGTCACTTGAGTGAGGCCCACAGCCTCACTCATGTAAAGTTACAATGCTGCGTGCTTTACACACTGTTTGCCTGCATCAAGTTAGTATGTAGCGCTGTGCAGCGCATGTTTGATGTGTGCATTTGCTGAGTGTATGTGTGCCTGTTAATAGTACAATACATGGAACACCCCATTTTGGGAGATATAGGGCTGACTGAAGGAGCATTAGGAGGTAGACAAATTCTCTCAGACAGAGATCACATTTAGTGTCAGGAAATGACCTATAATAAAGGGAGTTTCAGGCCTCTAAATGGTAAATAGCTAAGCGCCGTTGTAGCGTTGCAATGAGCAGAAGCTCTGTAAGACATCTGCCTATGAACAGGGCTGGGGGCTAAGGCAGTCCAGTCTGTCAGCTGGGTGAGGGGACATCACCCAAGTATCTCCGAGACTATCTGCCCCTGAAGCACCAGCGCCTGTGTGCTTGCCAAGACCAGTGTGCCCTGTGACGAAGCGGAAAGTGATGAAGAGAGCGAGGTTCAGTGGGGGATCCTGGCAAGTGGACCCCTGTAGCGAGGTGTGAGAGATGGCTGCTGCACTGAGAGAGTCATCGCACAGGTTCAAGCCAACGACCCTGTATGCCGGGATGGCAGCCATGAAGAAGTTAGAGTTGTCATCACTGCCATGTCTATTGGTTGTAGCCCATATGTAGAGTGAAGTTGGCAACCTCATATGTCAGAGGGTGTAGAACATAGAAATGTTCTCAGGGGTCCCACTGATACTTGGTCCTTTTAAACCAACAAAGAAGAAATTGGCACAGAAACTGAAATATAAAAGTACCATTTTTATTAACCTCAAATGAGGGAGACTATGTCACACAGAAGCCTTAGCAACTGAATGAGGCAGTCTAAAGAGTACTGAAAACAGGGGCCTTATATATGCTTAAGGTTACATAGTCAGCATAAGACCAAGGGGCAGTCCTGGCTCATGTAAGCATGTAAAATGACTAATATGGGCATGCAAGATCTGCTTGCTCAACAAAGTGGGAGGAGAGTTACTTCTCCATACAGCAGCAACAATAGCCTGACAGTTCTGCAAGATGAGCAGGTGCATTCTACTAGCTAGGCCCTTCTGAGCATGTGCGAAGGTGGAAGATGCTAAATATAGTTCGTTTCTAGGCAGATTACAAGAGCAGTCAACACTGAGGGAGGACAGAGCACATGGGGAGCACGTGGCAGCACATGGCAAACAGGATGGCTGCCAGAAATACAAAATGGCTTTCAGCTCATGCTAACAAATCCGTCCAATCTTTAACAAGGGGGCGGCTGTGAAGATCAATGCCGAGCTGATCAGACTATAGTCTGTATGAGGAGTAAGGTCAGTGACCCTGAAAAGGTAATGTATTGTGCTTGGTTCAAGCCATCGTTGACAGGAAAGGCCACTGTGATCTGTGCGGGCTCAAGCCTGACTGACTATTTGAACCAGATCAAACTACCCTCCACCTGTGGGAAGGATGAGAGGAACTTACCGTATCTCCGAGGAAGCGCCATGGATGCCCAGCAACTAACCTTGCTGAGACGTGAATGCTATTCACCAACAGCAGCCGCTCCCCACTGAGACTCTAGTCATGCAGCCATTGCAGGAGCTGGTAAGATTGATCACTGGTCCAGAAGGCCGGCGGGGAACTTGTTCTGCCATATCGCTTCAGAAGCTGGGACACTTTTGACTTTTACAAGCCCACAAGGTGCCTGAGTATTTTTCATACTTAGTGGGTAAAACTACTTCCCCAAGTGCAAGAGACCTCCTTACCTATAAGCTCAAAAAAAGATACTTGAGGGGTTCCCTCCCTCACAACTTTTCGTGGCATGTTTTATCCTCGGTGACACCCCACACTGGAGCAAGATGGTACTGCACAAGTAGACAAGCAAAACTGGAAGCTCTTTGATATAATTTCCAGGAGAGAAAAATATGGTCCAGATACTCAATAAAAAAAATAGACACAGGGATACTCCAAGAATATTTCTTTATTGAGGGGTACCCTTGATATAAGTTTATAATGCGAAACGTGGTTAGTGAGTGAAATTACTCTTTCACCTAACCATAAATAAGTGCTCACATATTTTGACCAATTTCGATGGCAAAAAATAGTCAACGGTCTTCTTCTGGGTAAAATAACTCCCTTTAAGTCTGTGATTGTTAAGCATGCAATAAATTGAGGCATACAGCTCTCATACCTGTTTGATATTACTCAGTAATATAGGAAGGAGCACTGACAACCTCTATAATAAGTGAGTGATTGGTGTATATCAACAGTAACTGTAAGATAAAAGCAATGTGTATTAACACGCAAGTGAAAGTACTGTTAGCTATTGACATCCAAGACCGCTTACCTTGTGGTGGGGTGCGTCAGAGCTTCATGGTTCAGAGTGGGGGGCGTCTCCCCTGTAGTCACACGCTAGATATATGGTAGGGTTCTGATAAATAACCAATCTAGCCAGCCATATACTATCATATAAAAACAAGCAGCGGATTAATAATAGAATCCCTGGACTACAGATGGTATGAGCAAAAAAGCCATAATTTATCTAGGATTGAAAAAAAGGAGTGAAAATCCTGGACTGGTCCAGAATCATGTAATAGTAACATCATGGCTAAACATGACTGATGGCATACAAGCTAGGAGTGCATTTGACTGAAACATACTATGTGCCACTGAATGGACGCAATTTAAATAATTAATAATTCAAAGTAATTCGCCTGTGTAGGACCCCAATATATAAACTTACACATATAGTCCTGTTGAGATGCCAAGACTGTGGTGCGAGTATCAGTGCCCAAGGACAATAACATGACAGATATATAAGCGGTAGGAGGATTGAGCCTTGTGATACACCCCAGTTGATATTAGAGGAATCTGAGATGTCTAGTGTTTTGTTTGATCTGCAGGATGTGATTGGTGAAGAACGCAAAACAAACTAGTGCTGTACCCCAAAGTTCCACTTTTGCGAAGCAGTCCATCAGGACTAATGATCAACGGCAGCAACTGTTGTGAAGATGACTGATGAAATTAGGATGCAGGCATGCCCGTTGAGAAAGATATAAAAAGAAAAGGAGAGAGAGTAAAAATAATTATTAAAGGGTGTTTGTCTATATGTATATAGATTATATATTATCTATATGACAGAGAAAGGGAAGGAGAGGAAGACTGTTTGTTGATTCATGTGCTTTATCATCGATTCACTGACAAGAAGAGCTGCCCAAGATCACACTTGCAGTCAGAGGTGAAGAGGGGCTTAGCAAGAACAGCACAAGCCGAATCAGTGCTCATTAAGAAAAGCACACAAGGGGATTCATCTTACAAAACAACAAGACTTAGGATTCGCTAGCGAACAAGACTGTAAAAATAATATAGAAAGTAATGTTGGGTAAAGCACTGCATATGGAGGGACTGAATCACAGCAAAACACACAAGATGTCCATCATCTTGTGTGTTTTGGGGACTGAATCACAGTACACAGTAGATTCATCACCTACACCTGCTGTTAGGCATACTTCCTGCAAAATAACCAGGGACAGGATAAAAATACAATAGGTTCTGATATAGTTAGGGCCTGATTTAGATCTTGTGGACGGGTTACTCCGTCTCAACGGTGACTGATATCCTGTCCGCCGAAATATAAATCCCAGCTGGTAGATGAGGGGGGAACGGCTGCCATTATCCTTTTAGACCTAACGGTCAAACATACCATCCTGACCGACTGACTCAAAAGTGTCGGGGTGACAGGCGCTGCACTGGCATGGCTTTCCTCCTTCCTCAGCAACCGCCACTTCCAGGTTTTCGAGGGGGACGTGGCCTCTTCCAGTCTACCTCTGGAATGTGGGGTCCCACAGGGCAGGCCATATGTCCGATGCTCTTTAATGTGTACATGAGGCCACTGGCGAGGATCATTCATCCATTTGGCATTAAGATCGTCAGCTATACAGACGACACCCAGTTGGTGGTATCTCTCCACCACGACAAGGGACCGTTTTGCACGCTGGCTCCCTGCCTGCGTGCAAACAGTGGCCAAATGGATTGAGTGTTCCTACCTCCTCCTTAATGGCGATAAGACAGAGATTATGTTGTTGGGAAACTCCTCCCCCTCTATCTCTGTCCCCATATGGCTGTCCTGTCTAGGTCCAGCTCCCACCCCAAAGCCACACATAAAGAGCTTAGGTGTCTGGCTTGACAACTCGCTCAATTTCGGATACCAGGCCACTATGCTTTCATCAACCTGCTATGGGCTGCTAAGAATGCTCCACAAAATCATTCCCCTTCTTCCTTTTGAAGCGAGAATAATAATGGTCCAGGCCCTTATACTGTCCCTGCTGGACTATGGAAATGTTTTGTATCTAGGAGCCCCGCAGGCCACAGTAAACAAACTGCAAGTTGGCCAGAATAGCGCAGCAAGGATGCTTCTGCAGGTCCCACGGCGGCAATCTGCAAGGCCAGCCCTTCGACAGCTTCACTGGCTACCCATGGCTGCCAGGATACAATTTAAGGCCATGGGCATTGCAAATAAAGCCATGTAGAAAACTGACCCTGCAATCCTTCATCCATTACTAACACCCTATATGCCGCCAAGAGCTCTACGCTCTAGCTCCCTACATCTTGCCACTCCCAAGAAAATGAGGAAGGCAAGATGGGGAGGGCGCTCCTTTTCATTCACAGCGGCCACATTGTGGAACTCTCTGCCTCAAGCATTGCGAGAGAACCGCAATCTGCTGACTTTTCGCAAGCTTCTAAAAACACACCTGTTTGGACTGCCCTTTTAAGTGGTGAAATCTGTTGTGCCCTGCTTTCTCTTCCTTAAGCGCTACGAGGCCTCCGGGTATCTAGGCGCTATAGAAATACTTTTTCATTCATTCATTCATTCATTCATTATAACCTATGGGATTTATATTTAGGCGGACAAGATATCCTTCTCAGTTGTGACGGAGTAACCCGTCCGCCAAAATCTAAATCAGGCCCTAAGTGTTATTTTAAGGGGAGACATAAAGACAGTTCCCAGAGTGAAAGAAATTCACCAACTAGATTGGCGTTTGTGGCCATGAATCCTCCGACCACGCAAACTGTAGCAACAAAGAGCTACGGCAGGCAAGGTGCAAGGGAAGAATAGTGCCTAGCATGACAGAATGAAAAAGATGGGCACAAAGCAAGACAATAAAAAAACAAGTATTGTCATAGCCAATAGGTCTGGACTTTGGGACCTTATAAGTATTTAGTTATGCAGCACAATATGCTTACTGCAAAAACATTAACTGTTGCATGGCTAATCACTTATAAGGGCCCAAAGGCAAGACCTATTGGCTATGCCAATGCTTGTTTTTGTTAGGCACTAGGAGATTGAGTGATATGCCCAGAAACACAGGATGTTGAGCGTCCTTGCCGAGACATGAACCCGGTTCCCCAGATTTGAGGTGAACCGCCCCAGCCGTTTGGCCAACTCCTCTCCCCTGTTTATTTAAATTTGTGCAGATCAAAACATTGTACTGATTTCTAATACTCTGTGTATATTTAGCATATCTTTATGTCGAAATGCTCTTGAATCATAAATGAATTTATATAGGAACGAATATCTGCAAAATATAGACCAAATGGGAATTGTTTCTGTCATGCTAAGTGTGCCAAAATGTGCCATAACCGGAGATCGCTAGCCACCTATTTACTGCAGTTAGGGAACAAACATTGACACAGAGAGAGAGAGCGAGAGAGACAGACAGACAGACAGACAGACAAGAGAATCCAATTGAGAATGTGAGTGAGAGAGATAGAAACAAAGAGATGGAGAAAATGGGAATGGTAGAGGAAACATATGGAGAGAGAAATAGAGGAAGATGAGAGATAGGAAAAGTGGAGTGGAAAACAGTGTGAGATTGAGAGAAAGAAAAAGAGAGGAAGAACGAGAAAATGAGAATAAGCTAGAAATGGATGGAGTAAGGAGATGGATATATAGAAACGGCGCCGTCATGAGTTCCAAAGTAGATCGAGGGTCCCGATATCCGGCGGCCAGGCAGACAAAGTCAGTACACTAATACATCACCCCTGGCCTGAGCGTTGCAGTCCTTCCGAGAATTGCCACCGCAGGAACCGTGCCGGAGGCAGGACAAAGGGACAAGATGGCGGCCCCCAACGAGGAGAAAACCAGGAAGAAAGACATACAGGGTCCCGTTCCACAAGGGGAGGACTGATAAAAAGGGGGGGCTTCTCAGCACACACGGGAAAAAGTACCACCGGCTGGAGAAAGGACGAAGTTCCAGTTGCAGGAACGGCAAGGAAGTCCAGCTGCTGGGACGTCAAAGGACCATGCGGAAACAGTAATGGCGGAGGCTGAGCACCAGAGTGCAAGGGGGAGAGAAACAACGTATCCCCCTTCGCGTCAGTAGGCAGGTCGGCAACACTGTCGCCAGAACCCAGCAGCTCCGTGACAGGCACCAGCGGAAACATAGTATCCGGGCCAGGGATTGTTGCAGGCAGCTGGTGTCCCGGTGCAGGTATCGCCTCGTCAAACTTGCGACTCAACTCACTGGTAACCCGCCGACATGCGGAACCAAGAGCCACGAGAGCCGCCAGGACATCTGCACAAGTCGGGGCCCGCTGCGGGGCCACACAATATAGTATTGGGGTCGGTGTCCCCGGTTCACCGGAGCAAGGTAGTGCAGGCAAGGCGGTACATCCAGGGGACAAAGAAGCGATCGTCCCCCCTTCCCTCGGGACCGCCATCTTTACCGCCGCAGTCCAAAAACAGTGGGGGGGGGGGGGATAAGACGATCTAAATACGAAATGCAGCAGGCGGGGGCGCCGGCAGGGGAGCAGACCGCAGAGCAGAGGGGCAAACCGCAGGTGACCCCTCGCGGCTATTCTGAAGGCAGCCCCCGGCGCAGGCGGCACCGCCAACCGGAGCCGAGTCAGCCCTTCAGTCGAGTCACTCCAAAAGACAAAGGGGTAGGGGGTCCCATACTGCCAGCACCCGCCGCATCCAAGTCCAGAGAGCCCCCGAATATAAAGGGAAGTCCTCGTCGTTTCATTCCACCAGCAGCAATTCTGGTGAGAGTTGCAGTGCCTCCCGTGCCAGTCCACCGGGTGCTCCGTCGTTTCGCCGCGGCCAGCAGTGCGGGGTCCAGGGGGATACAATGGCGGGCGGCTATCGCTACTGTATCTTCGTCCCCACGGCAGGTAGAGTCCTCGGAGGAACGCGGTCGTGATCTGCGCGTTCATGCGGTCGTGGCGCCGCGGCAGTTTTCCAGGATTAGTGGCAGGATACCGGCGTGGGAAGAAGAGGCTCACGGAGCTGGGAGCCTACGCGTCCGTCCTGTCGGCCATCTTGGCTCCTCCCACTGGTGCTGATTTTTGTTGCCATTAGTGAACAAGGACCATGGGGGTGTGTGCAATAACAGAGGCCAATTTCAAAGATTGCAGTTTTGTTGGACCGAGATGGGCGCCCAAAGTGCTGCCCTCATAGTGGTGAAAGGCTACTGCCTTTTCTAGGAGTTAAGTAGCATGAGTTCAGTTGTGGCAGCATACCATGTGGTGATCAGTAGAAGTAAAGCTACGAAAGAAAGGCACCCCCTGGTTGCTTAAAGGTCCAAGAGGAGGGGGAAGGACCAGAGTATGTGTTTTGTAAAATTGCCGATATCATACTGGGTACCGAGCAGGAGACTTGCCGATTTAGAACTGGATTACTTCGCAGCAAGCACATCAAAAGTATAACTGAACACTAACGACCCGAAAAGAGACACCATACCATTAACTAAAGGTGGAGCCCTTTTGAAAGCTTCGATTGAGGATTAATTTCACAATTGTGGGAATAGGAGAGCCTTTGCTTGCTCCTAGTTGGCTGAGCCATACCAGCTGTTAATACCCTGGACACACACTGAACGTGACTGCCAGTGGTCGCCGGCCACAGATTACTCCCGGCCACTTTACTTGAGATTCATTTTTATTTTACTTTGGTCCTGGGGAAGGTGGTCTATTTGCGTATCTACCGAAACGCCCGTAGACCAGTAATACACATGTGGAGAGGTCCTTGAGAGACAGATCCACCAGAGGCATCTGATGGGTGTGATTTATATGACATACAACCCCAGAATCTGTTCCTTTCACACGGATACCAGATTACTCCTATGCTTGAATCTCTTTATTATGTATGTGTGTAGGTTTGAATGAGCAGGTTTGAATGGTGAGAATGTTTTGTTGATGGCCTTTGTGGGGTTATGTATTTATTTACTCATTGATTTTTATTGTATTGTGTGTAGGTTTGAATGAGCAGGTTTGAATGGTGAGAATGTTTTGTTGATGGCCTTTGTGGGGTTATGTATTTATTTACTCATTGATTATTATTGTATTGCATCTAATTTTCCAACCAAATACATGTGCAGACAATGTTGATTTTGGTTGTTAATTGTTTGTATAATGAAAAAATAATCTAATTAAAAAAAAACTATTGTACAAAGAAATATTAAGGAAAATTAGATTGAAAAAATGATATACACATTTTTGTGATCAATTGTTTTGTATAACAGAGATGTTGGGTTTATGACACGTTTGAGCCAACCTTGGCCATACCAAAAGAGATATAGGCCAATTTAAAGGTTTTCTAGTTAGTGATCAGTAGAAGTGGTCAGGTCTTTCCAGTGGTGTCACTTGAGTGAGGCCCACAGCCTCACTCATGTAAAGTTACAATGCTGCGTGCTTTACACACTGTTTGCCTGCATCAAGTTAGTATGTAGCGCTGTGCAGCGCATGTTTGATGTGTGCATTTGCTGAGTGTATGTGTGCCTGTTAATAGTACAATACATGGAACACCCCATTTTGGGAGATATAGGGCTGACTGAAGGAGCATTAGGAGGTAGACAAATTCTCTCAGACAGAGATCACATTTAGTGTCAGGAAATGACCTATAATAAAGGGAGTTTCAGGCCTCTAAATGGTAAATAGCTAAGCGCCGTTGTAGCGTTGCAATGAGCAGAAGCTCTGTAAGACATCTGCCTATGAACAGGGCTGGGGGCTAAGGCAGTCCAGTCTGTCAGCTGGGTGAGGGGACATCACCCAAGTATCTCCGAGACTATCTGCCCCTGAAGCACCAGCGCCTGTGTGCTTGCCAAGACCAGTGTGCCCTGTGACGAAGCGGAAAGTGATGAAGAGAGCGAGGTTCAGTGGGGGATCCTGGCAAGTGGACCCCTGTAGCGAGGTGTGAGAGATGGCTGCTGCACTGAGAGAGTCATCGCACAGGTTCAAGCCAACGACCCTGTATGCCGGGATGGCAGCCATGAAGAAGTTAGAGTTGTCATCACTGCCATGTCTATTGGTTGTAGCCCATATGTAGAGTGAAGTTGGCAACCTCATATGTCAGAGGGTGTAGAACATAGAAATGTTCTCAGGGGTCCCACTGATACTTGGTCCTTTTAAACCAACAAAGAAGAAATTGGCACAGAAACTGAAATATAAAAGTACAATTTTTATTAACCTCAAATGAGGGAGACTATGTCACACAGAAGCCTTAGCAACTGAATGAGGCAGTCTAAAGAGTACTGAAAACAGGGGCCTTATATATGCTTAAGGTTACATAGTCAGCATAAGACCAAGGGGCAGTCCTGGCTCATGTAAGCATGTAAAATGACTAATATGGGCATGCAAGATCTGCTTGCTCAACAAAGTGGGAGGAGAGTTACTTCTCCATACAGCAGCAACAATAGCCTGACAGTTCTGCAAGATGAGCAGGTGCATTCTACTAGCTAGGCCCTTCTGAGCATGTGCGAAGGTGGAAGATGCTAAATATAGTTCGTTTCTAGGCAGATTACAAGAGCAGTCAACACTGAGGGAGGACAGAGCACATGGGGAGCACGTGGCAGCACATGGCAAACAGGATGGCTGCCAGAAATACAAAATGGCTTTCAGCTCATGCTAACAAATCCGTCCAATCTTTAACAAGGGGGCGGCTGTGAAGATCAATGCCGAGCTGATCAGACTATAGTCTGTATGAGGAGTAAGGTCAGTGACCCTGAAAAGGTAATGTATTGTGCTTGGTTCAAGCCATCGTTGACAGGAAAGGCCACTGTGATCTGTGCGGGCTCAAGCCTGACTGACTATTTGAACCAGATCAAACTACCCTCCACCTGTGGGAAGGATGAGAGGAACTTACCGTATCTCCGAGGAAGCGCCATGGATGCCCAGCAACTAACCTTGCTGAGACGTGAATGCTATTCACCAACAGCAGCCGCTCCCCACTGAGACTCTAGTCATGCAGCCATTGCAGGAGCTGGTAAGATTGATCACTGGTCCAGAAGGCCGGCGGGGAACTTGTTCTGCCATATCGCTTCAGAAGCTGGGACACTTTTGACTTTTACAAGCCCACAAGGTGCCTGAGTATTTTTCATACTTAGTGGGTAAAACTACTTCCCCAAGTGCAAGAGACCTCCTTACCTATAAGCTCAAAAAAAGATACTTGAGGGGTTCCCTCCCTCACAACTTTTCGTGGCATGTTTTATCCTCGGTGACACCCCACACTGGAGCAAGATGGTACTGCACAAGTAGACAAGCAAAACTGGAAGCTCTTTGATATAATTTCCAGGAGAGAAAAATATGGTCCAGATACTCAATAAAAAAAATAGACACAGGGATACTCCAAGAATATTTCTTTATTGAGGGGTACCCTTGATATAAGTTTATAATGCGAAACGTGGTTAGTGAGTGAAATTACTCTTTCACCTAACCATAAATAAGTGCTCACATATTTTGACCAATTTCGATGGCAAAAAATAGTCAACGGTCTTCTTCTGGGTAAAATAACTCCCTTTAAGTCTGTGATTGTTAAGCATGCAATAAATTGAGGCATACAGCTCTCATACCTGTTTGATATTACTCAGTAATATAGGAAGGAGCACTGACAACCTCTATAATAAGTGAGTGATTGGTGTATATCAACAGTAACTGTAAGATAAAAGCAATGTGTATTAACACGCAAGTGAAAGTACTGTTAGCTATTGACATCCAAGACCGCTTACCTTGTGGTGGGGTGCGTCAGAGCTTCATGGTTCAGAGTGGGGGGGCGTCTCCCCTGTAGTCACACGCTAGATATATGGTAGGGTTCTGATAAATAACCAATCTAGCCAGCCATATACTATCATATAAAAACAAGCAGCGGATTAATAATAGAATCCCTGGACTACAGATGGTATGAGCAAAAAAGCCATAATTTATCTAGGATTGAAAAAAAGGAGTGAAAATCCTGGACTGGTCCAGAATCATGTAATAGTAACATCATGGCTAAACATGACTGATGGCATACAAGCTAGGAGTGCATTTGACTGAAACATACTATGTGCCACTGAATGGACGCAATTTAAATAATTAATAATTCAAAGTAATTCGCCTGTGTAGGACCCCAATATATAAACTTACACATATAGTCCTGTTGAGATGCCAAGACTGTGGTGCGAGTATCAGTGCCCAAGGACAATAACATGACAGATATATAAGCGGTAGGAGGATTGAGCCTTGTGATACACCCCAGTTGATATTAGAGGAGTCTGAGATGTCTAGTGTTTTGTTTGATCTGCAGGATGTGATTGGTGAAGAACGCAAAACAAACTAGTGCTGTACCCCAAAGTTCCACTTTTGCGAAGCAGTCCATCAGGACCTAATGATCAACGGCAGCAACTGTTGTGAAGATGACTGATGAAATTAGGATGCAGGCATGCCCGTTGAGAAAGATATAAAAAGAAAAGGAGAGAGAGTAAAAATAATTATTAAAGGGTGTTTGTCTATATGTATATAGATTATATATTATCTATATGACAGAGAAAGGGAAGGAGAGGAAGACTGTTTGTTGATTCATGTGCTTTATCATCGATTCACTGACAAGAAGAGCTGCCCAAGATCACACTTGCAGTCAGAGGTGAAGAGGGGCTTAGCAAGAACAGCACAAGCCGAATCAGTGCTCATTAAGAAAAGCACACAAGGGGATTCATCTTACAAAACAACAAGACTTAGGATTCGCTAGCGAACAAGACTGTAAAAATAATATAGAAAGTAATGTTGGGTAAAGCACTGCATATGGAGGGACTGAATCACAGCAAAACACACAAGATGTCCATCATCTTGTGTGTTTTGGGGACTGAATCACAGTACACAGTAGATTCATCACCTACACCTGCTGTTAGGCATACTTCCTGCAAAATAACCAGGGACAGGATAAATATACAATAGGTTCTGATATAGTTAGGGCCTGATTTAGATCTTGTGGACGGGTTACTCCGTCTCAACGGTGACTGATATCCTGTCCGCCGAAATATAAATCCCAGCTGGTAGATGAGGGGGGAACGGCTGCCATTATCCTTTTAGACCTAACGGTCAAACATACCATCCTGACCGACTGACTCAAAAGTGTCGGGGTGACAGGCGCTGCACTGGCATGGCTTTCCTCCTTCCTCAGCAACCGCCACTTCCAGGTTTTCGAGGGGGACGTGGCCTCTTCCAGTCTACCTCTGGAATGTGGGGTCCCACAGGGCAGGCCATATGTCCGATGCTCTTTAATGTGTACATGAGGCCACTGGCGAGGATCATTCATCCATTTGGCATTAAGATCGTCAGCTATACAGACGACACCCAGTTGGTGGTATCTCTCCACCACGACAAGGGACCGTTTTGCACGCTAGCTCCCTGCCTGCGTGCAAACAGTGGCCAAATGGATTGAGTGTTCCTACCTCCTCCTTAATGGCGATAAGACAGAGATTATGTTGTTGGGAAACTCCTCCCCCTCTATCTCTGTCCCCATATGGCTGTCCTGTCTAGGTCCAGCTCCCACCCCAAAGCCACACATAAAGAGCTTAGGCGTCTGGCTTGACAACTCGCTCAATTTCGGATACCAGGCCACTATGCTTTCATCAACCTGCTATGGGCTGCTAAGAATGCTCCACAAAATCATTCCCCTTCTTCCTTTTGAAGCGAGAATAATAATGGTCCAGGCCCTTATACTGTCCCTGCTGGACTATGGAAATGTTTTGTATCTAGGAGCCCCGCAGGCCACAGTAAACAAACTGCAAGTTGTCCAGAATAGCGCAGCAAGGATGCTTCTGCAGGTCCCACGGCGGCAATCTGCAAGGCCAGCCCTTCGACAGCTTCACTGGCTACCCATGGCTGCCAGGATACAATTTAAGGCCATGTGCATTGCAAATAAAGCCATGTAGAAAACTGACCCTGCAATCCTTCATCCATTACTAACACCCTATATGCCGCCAAGAGCTCTACGCTCTAGCTCCCTACATCCTGCCACTCCCAAGAAAATGAGGAAGGCAAGATGGGGAGGGCGCTCCTTTTCATTCACAGCGGCCACATTGTGGAACTCTCTGCCTCAAGCATTGCGAGAGAACCGCAATCTGCTGACTTTTCGCAAGCTTCTAAAAACACACCTGTTTGGACTGCCCTTTTAAGTGGTGAAATCTGTTGTGCCCTGCTTTCTCTTCCTTAAGCGCTACGAGGCCTCCGGGTATCTAGGCGCTATAGAAATACTTTTTCATTCATTCATTCATTCATTCATTATAACCTATGGGATTTATATTTAGGCGGACAAGATATCCTTCTCAGTTGTGACGGAGTAACCCGTCCGCCAAAATCTAAATCAGGCCCTAAGTGTTATTTTAAGGGGAGACATAAAGACAGTTCCCAGAGTGAAAGAAATTCACCAACTAGATTGGCGTTTGTGGCCATGAATCCTCCGACCACGCAAACTGTAGCAACAAAGAGCTACGGCAGGCAAGGTGCAAGGGAAGAATAGTGCCTAGCATGACAGAATGAAAAAGATGGGCACAAAGCAAGACAATAAAAAAACAAGTATTGTCATAGCCAATAGGTCTCGACTTTGGGACCTTATAAGTATTTAGTTATGCAGCACAATATGCTTACTGCAAAAACATTAACTGTTGCATGGCTAATCACTTATAAGGGCCCAAAGGCAAGACCTATTGGCTATGCCAATGCTTGTTTTTGTTAGGCACTAGGAGATTGAGTGATATGCCCAGAAACACAGGATGTTGAGCGTCCTTGCCGAGACATGAACCCGGTTCCCCAGATTTGAGGTGAACCGCCCCAGCCGTTTGGCCAACTCCTCTCCCCTGTTTATTTAAATTTGTGCAGATCAAAACATTGTACTGATTTCTAATACTCTGTGTATATTTAGCATATCTTTATGTCGAAATGCTCTTGAATCATAAATGAATTTATATAGGAACGAATATCTGCAAAATATAGACCAAATGGGAATTGTTTCTGTCATGCTAA
The DNA here is from genome assembly GCF_964263255.1 of Lissotriton vulgaris. Classification (NCBI taxonomy): domain Eukaryota; kingdom Metazoa; phylum Chordata; class Amphibia; order Caudata; family Salamandridae; genus Lissotriton; species Lissotriton vulgaris. Next base: position 554,430,518 of record NC_141693.1, on the reverse strand, counting down.
GTGTGCCAAAATGTGCCATAACCGGAGATCGCTAGCCACCTATTTACTGCAGTTAGGGAACAAACATTGACACAGAGAGAGAGAGCGAGAGAGACAGACAGACAGACAGACAGACAAGAGAATCCAATTGAGAATGTGAGTGAGAGAGATAGAAACAAAGAGATGGAGAAAATGGGAATGGTAGAGGAAACATATGGAGAGAGAAATAGAGGAAGATGAGAGATAGGAAAAGTGGAGTGGAAAACAGTGTGAGATTGAGAGAAAGAAAAAGAGAGGAAGAACGAGAAAATGAGAATAAGCTAGAAATGGATGGAGTAAGGAGATGGATATATAGAAACGGAGCAAGTGAGATGGAGAGGGATGGGAGGGGGCAGATAGCAAGAAGAAGGAGATATGAGAGAGGGAGATATATATGGCAGAAAAGATGAGAGAGGAGGAAGAGGGTCAGAGTGACAGAAAGAAAAGGCACAAGGGAGTTAAAGAGAAAAAAGCAAGGATGGAGAAAGGCAGAGACTTGGCAGGACAAGGGAGTGGGGGCAAGGGCAGGGAGACAGAGGGGGGAGGAAAAGGGGCAAATGTAAAGAGAGTGCATAGGTTAAAGAAAGGAGAAAGAGAACATGAGAAACTGGGTGCATAAAGCCCCGTGGACTGGAGCACAACAGGCAAATGGACCCGGCACTGGTAGTCAATCAGGGATTAAACATAATAGATGGGCCTGTTGTAATTTCAACTTTATAAACCTTCACTGCATTTTATATAATTTTTAATTTGATTTCATATTTAACAATTATAATTACTTGCTGTGGTTAAATTCCTTTGGTTTGTACACATATGTTGTTTTGAAATGATAGTTTATCAATTACTTGCTGTGCCTAGTTGAAGTGTTCACCAATGCTCCATATTTTTGATGTTGATTCCTAACACAGTTCTGCATTCAACAATGAGTTGTAGAGCCAGTAAATAGGCCCAAAATCGTGTTGATTGTTCTCTGTAACATTCAAGAAGAGGTAACACATTGATAGTTATCCTTAACGTCCTGATATGTTGATAAACCTGATGCAAAAGAAAGATAGAAGATGGCGGTGACTGCAGGGGGCTCCTCCACCTGACCTCTACATGACAACGCACCCTAAGTAGATAGATTATAGCACCTAAAGCACCCTTGGAGAAGAGCATTTCTCATGCATTTCTACGGTTGGCCAAATTTTAAGCGCTATCCGCATTTTCAAGCCTTCCTAAACCAATGAAGACCCGCTAAAGCTTATAATTCTTGGTTGCAACATTGGGGGGCTGTACCCTAAGGACACCCCAAAGTGAAGCAACCACGACTTCCCTGTAGCCATAAAGTGTTGCCTCAGTGCGGTACACATGACCCACACACTTCTTAAGAAGCCAGAGTAGCCTTGTCGCCGCCAGTTCCCCTCAGGTGGTCGCCGCCAGTTCCCCTCAGGTGAGTGAGTTGAAGGCTCGTCCACGGCTTGAGATGCTGCCAGTCCTCGCCATGTTTATTTCTATATCCAGAGGCTTTTATAGGGCCGGCTTTTATAGTAAGCAGGATTCAAAGTGCTGCAAAGGCTCTCAATTTCAAATTAAGATACTGTGAACTGAGAGAGCATGAACTTAGTCTAGTAGTGACTGTTCATGTGTGCAAGGAACTCAAGTTTTTTTTCTTATCATTCACAATCTGACTTCTAACCTGCTGTATTAGTGGGGGAGGGAAGGAGAGAGGTTGGACAGGAGAGGGGAAAGGTTTATAGAAGCGAAGAAGGAGGAAGTGAGAACGTGAGTATCTAAAGGAGTGCAGTGGGTGAAAGTTGTGCGATGACAAAAAATTAGTGAAGAGAGAAAGAGAAGAGTCACAAAGGGGAGAGGAAAGAAAAGAGCAAAGGAGGGTGAGGGGAAGGATCAGGGGTGTAGAAGAAAGAGAGTACAGCGTGACATAGGCCACATATGATGACAAGCATTGGCCGTGCTGCCGTGAATGCGTCCCGGGCGAAAAAGTGTAAGCGATCGCGCTAAGAAGCAGCAGCTGTTTGCCTGAGTACGTGCGTGCGCAGTCTGCTCTTTTTCGAAGCACATACTCGTGCTTGAGGCGTGCCCGCTCCCGCAAGGTGGATGCTGCCACAAGCACAAGTATGTGCTTCGAAAAGGAGCAGAACAACGGCTAAAGGTCCTCCTATTCAGTGCATGTTTGTTGAGTAGGCGAGACCTAAAAATAGGAAGCCCTGAATGTCTGAGAAACCAAGAAAGAATTGCTGCAGCACAAAGAATTAGGAAATGCTCAGTGCTTGAAATGGAGAAATAAGTGCAAATACTCTGTACCAGAGTACCTGCTTGTTTCTGAGAAGTGTTGGTACTCTCCAATTAAAAGTATTACGTTTTTCTTGATAAAGATCATTCCAATTTGTAAAGCGCAAACATATCATCCCTTAAGGTTTTAAGGCGCTGGGGGTTGTTGGGGAGATTAAGTGAGCTATTCCCCAGAGCCACATGGTGCTAAGTCAAGCTGCCGCAGGGGATGGAACTGTGAACCTGGCGCTCTGGGGTCAGTTGGTCTGACCGCTGCGCCACACCTCTCCCCTGAGAAGCACAGGTACTCTTCCTCTCATAAAAAATGCCTGGTACTCAGCACCGGCCCATTTAAAGCCTTGGAGTAGCTGGAAACAGGGTAAATGAAACAGAAACACTGCATCAACACTGTACTGAAGCAAACCGAGACTAAAGGAGCTCAGTGATGGTCGCAGGCCTCGACTATGAACAATGCAGCTGCCAGCCACAGATGTGCTGACATAGTAGAGCAAGGGCCCTTAGACTGAAAAGCATCCTAACCCTCAGAAGACCAGACATGGATCTGGGATGGAGTGTGAATCCAGAACCTTCCGGTCAGGTACTAGCATAGATCAACATTAGAAAAATCCTCGATGCATGCCCCCTAGTGGTGGGTACGAAAGCCCAGGTACCTACATGATAGTGTTGTACCTATTCTGTGTGCCTGTGGAGGAGAACGTTCACCTTCTCTGCCTGTGTAGTTCATATTCCTCTTGTGCGAGGGAAACTTGTACCACTGCTGGGTGTGCTGAGAGAGCTGCACTGAATCCGTGTTCTGCCCAGGCGGTGCCTCGTGTGTTTGGTTTGCAATTCTTTTTATTCTGTACCTTTGTGAGGGTGCTTGCAGTACTGCTGCTACTGCACCCTACATTACCTGTGTGCGTGACAGGGGGAGCTTAGTCTCCAATTGGCTAGTCCGTGCCAGGTACAGAATCTTGAGAAAATGTTTCTTCTTCAAACAAGGGAGAACCATTGACTTTGTACTGGTTGTTTCTGAAGTATCTCTCTACTAGGCTTCGTAAGTAATTTTTTTACTATTTTAAAATTGCTCTCAATGAAGTGTGCAAGCTGAAAGCGCCACCTGGAGGACAATATGAAGATATGCGTCTACTTCAGCAGTGGATAATGAACACATACCTAAACTGCGAATGTTTGTGCCCGCTGGGTGCGCTACCTGTTCTATGTGTAAGAGCATTGCTTGTACCAATGCTGCATGTGCTGAAAACTCATCAGCACAGCAGTAGATGTACAACCTCATTAAACAAATCCGGTTCCCTCCTGATCCTCACCTTATCCGAGTACTACAATCCATGTAATTACTACAGATCTGGAACATAAACAGACCATATTTCTATAGGGATCATATGGAACTAGAAGCCGCAGCATGGGAAGTGCTGTCAAGAGTAATCTGTAAAGCAGGACAGGCTCACACACTACGCATGCGAGCACCTACAGAATAATGCCGATGTTTTCTTTATTCACATTTACTTATCCGAGCTTCTTCAATGCACGGGAAAGAAGCACATGAGACCAGGGGACATCATGGAAGACTGGGTGGGGAGAAGCGCACGGGTGAGAGAGAAATAGGGCACTTGGCAGAGTGAGAGGGGGGAAGAAGTGGCAGAGGGAGGAAACGAAATACACGGAGACAACTGCAAAACACATACACTCTCATCGGGTGCTTAAATAAAAAGAATAACGTAGTGCTTTAAAAGTAAGTGGTGAGAGAAAACAAGTAATGATACCTTACTCCAGGGAGATACAAACGTAAGAAGAGAAAGGAAAGCCCACACAAGCCAATGAATAAAAAGCAATTGAATGAGGGTGGACATAACACCAACCAATGGTAATGAATGGGCGAGTTTTAAGCCTGGTGTAAAGTGACAATAGGTCTTTTCGCAGACAGACAGGTTTGCAGTCTGGTATGCAAAACCCAAACAGCAATCAATGGATGAGAAGATGTAGCGACCCCCTGAGCAATGTCTCTCCCCCAGGGCCGGACTGGGAACCCAAAGCTGCCCTGGCAATTTTGTCAGACCAGCTCCCGCTGTGCACGTTTGAAGCACTGCTCCTTTTGTTAGTGGGGGCCGATATTGCAGCACCACTACAAAACTGATCCCCTGTAACAAAACCGGCCACCATCACTGCAGAACCAGCTCCCACCCTTCCAACCTCCCGGGGAAAAACCCGATGCCCGCTATGGCCAGTCCTGCAGAGCTCTTCCCTTGGTTGCATCCAAGGTGCTGGAGCAGAATATCGCAGAGAGACGAACACACTTTGTGGAAGCCACAATCTCCTGTTGTCATTAGCAGGCAGAATTAATTCAGGACTAATAGAAGGACTCAACCAGTCAGTGTAGCTGTTCTGATGATTTGCTGCTCGCAGTGAATGGTACTGCTGCATTACCTTGATTCACTTACTATTCACAGCTTTATCGATGCTGTTACTCTGAACCTCCTTGCAAAAGTTGGTTTGCCAGATGGGGTATTGGCCTGAATCACTGATGTTATTTCATTCTTAACTAGTTTCCTTATGTCTTTCCTCTTTCTCCTTTCTACTCTGTCTCCAGAGTTGTGGTACCCCTGGGATTCTTGCTGCCACCATGCTCATAACATTTCCACTTGTCTTTTGCTACTATGATCCAGACACCCGGCTTCTCTGCGCAGTTTGGGGAGGTATCCAGGTGTTGCTGCAAACAAGTTTCATGCTTACCACTGGGTGTGTGCAGACTGCATGGGCGAGCTTTGGATCAAACTCAGACTGATAGAACCATGCGATGGTGGCACAATCGATAGTCAGCTGCCAACTTGGGGGAGAAGCCATAGATATCTACTACCACTGTTAGTGCTTGGAAAATCCTGGGTGTTACTTTTGCCTCAACTTTTACTCGACTGCCCCAAGGAAATGCTGTATCTGCTGCCTGTTTTTATTATATGTATGAGTGAAAATAGTTGAATGTTAAAAATGTGTCCAATGTACTAGGATTCTTCTTTCATGTATTAACTGCGTTGGAGCAAGTTGGTGATGCAGTGGAGGTGTAAAATGTACTAGAGGGGCCTTGATCGTTTAAGGATTACCCCAAAATACATTTATTCCAAAATATTTTGATATTGGTTGCTCTGGAGATAGACAGGTGACATCTAGCACGGGTGCCCTCCGAGAGCAAGGTTGCCAAACAAATCTGAATACAAACATGCACGTATTGTGCCTCTCACAAAGGTAAATGACGGCCTTGTTGGTTTCTTCGGATTCCTAAAAGTGAGTCAAAGCACACATGGTACATCTCTACCTAACGTCTTCAAATAATGAGTCCATCACAGGTACTGCTAGGATGGCGGACAAACCTGCAGGTAGCCAACCTCCGCTTCAGGCCATGGTGGAGCTTTAAAGTGGCACCGCAATCTGGTATACCTTTATGTGGATACAGAAACAGACTGTTATAATAACAGGATACTAGTTCTCAAAAAACAATTTCTAAAGTTGTTGCAGCTAATATTCGGGGATAGTGACATGTTTTCTATATTTTATGTAAGTTTCCTGCACCTCCTCACTAATCTCCCCATCAGCACTCCACTCATTCCCCTCCAACTATGTTTGGGCCACAGATCTCTTACTAATAAAGTGGGTTTTAGACTACTATTGTATTGGCGGAGGGTCTGGGCATCCCCAGAACTTGCGCCATACCGATTGGGCTTGGAGGATGTACTGAAGTTACCCAGGGCTTCTAGAATCCAGTCTTTCAGGTTTGTAAAATGCTGGCTGACTAAGATAGGATGTGGGAATATCTGGTCCACTCCTGAGGCTGCCTGTGGGACTTCAAATTCAACGCTCAAGGGTCTTCATCATCATTCTATTGATGCTTTGATTTCTAGGAATGGGAGGGTGGGATCCCCTACTGCGCCTTTTCTTGAGTTTAAAGAAGATTACATAATGGAAGGTTACCTAGATGAGATTAAACCCCCTCTTGCCAAATCGTTGTACATGAAAGTCCGGTTTGGGATCGCGCCACTCTGTTCTGTTGTGGCTAAGTGGCAGTTTACCTTTTCAGAGTGAGATGTATTTGGCCACTTCTGTCGTAAGGTGATAGAATCGAAATTTGCCTAGCATTGTAACGGTAAGTTTCAATTCTATTAAGGACACGGAGGCGAGGATTATGCTTTTTCCTTCTTCGCTGTTTTATTTACCCAACACACAGCAGCTAAAAAGCAATAACACAAGCCCTAAACCTCCAAACAAAGGTAAAAGGGCTAGAACATTAACAACATTTTTTATCAGAAACTACAAGTCCCATGACAGCAAGCCAGGCAGTCCACAGCGTAGTCCTTCTTCCATGTACAGCCAGTTAAGTGTTTCTCCTTATCTCCTCATTTGTGTGGAAGTGGGAGTTTGATGTATCGTTATTTTGGGGTTTCTTATGCGATTGTATTTCGTTTAGCCTGTTGCTCTGTTTCCTTTTCAGAGCCCCTAGCTAGTCGCGGGGACATTCGCGGTCCCTTACGCGACTTCACCCAGTTCGCGTCCGCCTCCGGCCGCTAGAGGGCGCCGGAGCGTCTCGCTGGTCCCAGCGCGGTCTATCTCCTCAGGGGAACCGCGCTGAGGAGAGCGAGCCGCCGGAGCCTGTTACCGCCTCACCGCTGCGCCCGGGTCCGCCTGGGTCTGTATTCTGCCCAAATTCCCCGCATTTAAGTGACGCCCGCTGGGGTCTGTATAGCGGTTATTACCGCGGTGCCGCCTACGGGCGTTTTTGCTGTCTGGGGACACGATTAGAATCCTGCTTCACTACATTTATTACAAGCGCGCAGGGAGGTGGTTAGACCCGGTTCCTGCAAGGGTCGGCGCGCTTGGGGTCTGTGTCCCGTCCACCCCCCCCCCCCTCCGGTTACACCGGGGCCAAAAGCGGCAGATTCAGTCTGCACCACACTTTGCGCAGGTGCTGCCTGCTGTCCTGATTTTTGCCTCGCAGTTCCCCTGCTAGTTGGGCCATGGATCAAGAGGAATATTATGAGGAAGGGGAATCCCATCAATACTTAAATGATGAGGAATTCTACACTGCGGTTGACAGCTCTATTTACCGCTGTGTGCAGGAGATAGTGGGCCCTATGGAGGACCGTCTGTCTGCCCGCATTATTCAGGAGTGTGAAAGGGTCACTCAGGCCCATCTAGGGGTCGCGGACCCGTCAGTGGTTCCGGCTAGCAGTGCCCCGCCTGCCCCTAAGAAGTTGTGTAAGGACGGGGTTTCTGGGGCGGCGCAGGGTGTGGACCGGGACGCCTTTGAGCGCTTGCGTGACGCTTTTTTGGCCAAGGCGACCGCGTCTACCCCTGCGCCTCCACCAACCTCGGGCCCTTCGGGGTCCGTAACCACGGGGCGGACACAGATGATGAGGAGGACTCTGTGCGCTCTTGGCGCCCTTCGGGCTCCGCTGCCGACCTGCCCCAGGACAGTTCGGGCATGCTAGACCCGGATGAAATAATGCATCCGCGGTCGGATGCCTGGACCCCGGGGGAGAAGGTGGCGAAGTTTGTCGCAGGGCGCCTCCGCAAACCTCTAGCGAATGAGGCGAGGAGCTGCCTACGGGGAGAGTGTCCTAGGCCGACATTGGAGGGCAAGGTGGCCCTTACCCCAGAATTAGACCCAAAGATGGCCACCTTCCTTGCGAAATTCGTTAAAGATCCTCGCAAGGGCATTGATCGCTCCTGGCGGTCCTGCCAGGATAAACTTTTGGATGCCATAGGCCCGATCACAAAGATATTAGACATGGCTGAGGAGGCCAAAGTGTCAGGGACGGCCATCTCTCCAGACGTACTGTCTAGTTGGGCTCAGATAGTGGTAGTTTTCCTAGGCAATGCCAATTGCGCCCTCTCAACCGAACGTCGTAGGTCCCTCCTAATTAAGTTGGACCCGAAGCTGGGCGACTTGGCCTCTTCTGAGGCGGGGGCGGTAGCCCAAGGGGGACTCTTTGGGGACCCTTTCATCAAAGAGTTGGGGAAATTCGTTTCCACCTTTACGTCCCTGGACAGGGCCCAGTCAAGCATTAAAAGAGTTTTTCAACAGCGTTTCTCCCGGGGGACTGGTCGCGGTGGGGGCCGCGCGACCGGCCGTGGCGGTCAGCAGCAGGCTGGCAACAGGAATCAAGGCTCCGGGCGGGGACAATTTAATGCCTCCTCCAACTTCAACACCTTCTACCCCACCAGAGGCCAGCGCTTCCGAGGCAGAGGTGGTTTCAAGAACTCCACTGGAAACAGTTCAAACGGTGAGTGTCATCCCGGCGACTCAGTCCGCATTGGGGGGCAGTTGGCTTTGTTTCCGGAGGCCTGGGCCGCGATCACATCGGACTCATGGGTCTTGCAGACCGTCCGAGGTTTTCACATAGAGTTTTACGATCGGCCCTATCAGCGAAGGCCTCCACATCCTATCGTTTTTTCTCACGCAGATGCGCAGTTGGTCGACAAAGAGGTCTCCGACTTACTGAACAAGGGACTTACTGAACAAGGGAGCCATTTGTCTTTCGGCGCAACACCCTGCCGGTTTTATGAGCAATCTGTTCCTTGTGGAAAAGACGGATAGGGGCAAACGCCCGGTAATCAACCTCAAAGAGTTCAATGGATGGTTGGTCTACCGGCATTTCAAGATGGAGGGTATCCATCTGTTGCGGGACGTGCTCCTTCCAGGCGATTGGATGGTCCGGCTGGACCTCAAGGACGCGTATCTGGTGGTGCCCATCCACCCTCCGCACCGTCGTTTTCTTCAATTCCTGTGGAGAGACCGGGTTTTCGAGTTTACCGCCCTTCCATTCGGGCTTTCCTCGGCGCCTTGATGCTTCATCAAGCTACTCCACCCGGTGGTGGAACACTTGCGGAGCCAAGGGGTGCGGATGGTTGTCTATTTAGACGACATCCTGTTGATGGCGCAATGTCCCAAGAAGCTTTTGCTTCAACTTCAGCAAACAGTGTCCCTTCTCCAAGGGCTGGGGTTTTTCGTGAACGAGGAAAAGTCGGTTCTCTCTCCTTCTCAGTCTGTGGTTTTTCTGGGTTTTACGGTGGACTCGGTACAATGCACCCTGAGTCTGCCTCCCAGGAAGATAGGCAAGATCCGTCACATTTTGCGCCAGACGATCTCGAGGTCTCATACTTCCCTCCGGCAGATTGCCCGGGTGGTGGGGCTGCTTTCTTCATCCATCCAGGCAATCTTCCCGGGTCCCTTACACTATCGGGCCCTTCAACGCCTCAAGGCAAGTGTTATTGCTTTTTGGCTGCTGTGTGTTGGGTAAATAAAACAGCGAAGAAGGAAAAAGCATAATCTGAAGCCTCCGGTCCTGACATAGAATCTATCAATCATGTTGTAATTTTCTGTTCACTTTGTCACAGGTATAGGAGGAAGTGGCTCATGCCGCTTTGCTGTAATTTGAGGTGTAGTTATTAGAGATCGGTGACTAGGATCCTGAGAAGAAATACTATCCAACCTATTGTATATGATGTCTCCCATTTCTTGCTGAATATGTGGAGAATCAGGCAAAAAAAGTAGCCCGTAGAAGGATTTTGTTTTAAAACTGGGAGTAAATATGATGTGGCTGGCATATATTACAAGGGGGTTTCAGATATATGACTGAAACAGGCCTTTTGTGCTGTCATTCCAATGAGTTTTATGAAAATCGTACTCATTTTGCCACTTTAGTTATACGATTGAACCATGCCCTTTGTGCTACTTTTGATTTAATTTGAGATAGTTTAAGTATTTATCTTATTGTCTGTTTTTATTAGCTTTATTGTATTTATATTTTTTTCTGATGTGCTTTTATGGCAGGTACCCGAATAAAGATTCATGATGATGATATTGTATCACAGTAGCCAGTCACTAATATTACTGCAAATGATCTCTGTAACACCCTCCCATTTCTCATTTGTGAGTTCCAGTTTACATCTAAAGGAAGCAACATTATGGGTGGTGCATAAAATATAAACAAAGCATTTCCCTGCAAAATGTCTGTAATAGGCTCTCACTCACCATGCACATTAAAAGTAAATGAAAGGGAAACAGTATTTTAAACAATGTGTTTAAGAATAATTCACGGTCATCAGAGCAAGACTCTCTACAGAACAGAGCTGGCTCCATCAGGGGGCCCACTGAAAGACTGGGGCCCTGGGCCAGAGTCCACTTTGCCCATGCCTTAAAATGTATCTGGCCCAAATAAGGGTGAACCCGGTCTTGTGTTGCTTGTCTTCCCTTTCAGGGAAAATGTTGCCTTGTTGTTAGGGTTAGACTGCTACAACTGGAGCAGGGAGAGGACTGATTTGCTTATGGCTGGGTCCAAACTGAGGTGGCATAGTGTGCAAATTAACAATATATTGGAATGTGGCCCTGAGTAGTTACCAGTGGCTGAGATTAATTCAAGCATTCTGCCCATAATTTTCAGCTTGAACAATGTGTGTAGGGGACCGTAACTCATTGTTGACTGATGGGATATGCATCCACTGAGGGAGGGCAGTCCACCAAGGAGCATGGGACTGAAATGTACACTCTCCAAGTCAGTTTTGGAGCCCTGGGATAACTCCCATGCACATTACCTCAGTTTTGTCCACTCCATCAGTCTGGTGTTTTGTTTAGCAAGAGGAGGTCTGAAAGTGCTGGTTGTACTGTGGAGGTCACTGTAGCACTGGAATGGAGCAATACTTTCCTCTTCACAAGACATCGGACAGACACACTGAATAGATCAAATACACCTCATCGACCACCATAATTTCAAGCCCTCACCTATACTCTATCCAGCTCTACCCCTCCCTGCCCTAACCTCATTATCACTCTTTTCTTCTTATTTATACTTCTATGGTGCTCTGTTTTTTAACTTTTGCATTGAAAAAATAATACAAAGGCCCCATTGACCTAATTTCTCTCAAGCTAACAGAACAATTGTCCCTAAATGTGTCAAGGCCTTGTTTATTGAGGTAATCTGGAGTCACTGGATATCTGCTGCATGTTGTGGTTTGAATAATTCCAGAAATAAGGATTTTACTGGCCGATGACTCCCAGGAGAATTTTTTTGAAATGATCGACCTAATGTATAGTTATTTGTTCATTTGATGAACCACAAAATTCACTAATTAACCCGTGTTTAATCCTCTGGTAGCTTGGCACAAAAGTATTCAGGCTTAACTTAGAGGAAATGCGTATAGTATTTTTTGCAGCACACAAACAGTAATTAAGTGAAAAAAATCCCAAGCCAATTTAGAAGTATAGAGTACATTTTAATTAATAAAATTATATCAGAATGACAAAAATCCAATCAGTGGAACCGATGATATTCAAATTCAAAGTTTTAGGTAAATATAGCGCCTAAAGGCAGAAAGCACCCCTCAGGCTTATCTGGTTGTGCTACACCAGGGAAAAGGAAGACGTTCGGGTCGATCGTAATGAAGCATGGGCCGGATACAGGGACCAGGTTAGTCCTGTTGAAAAAGTTACCTTCTCAAAGTTCAGCACAAAGAGTTCAGTTCACATTGGAGGGTGACGCGAGGAGCAGGGAGAGCATCGCAAGTATTTGTTGTTGTAGACCAAAGAGCAGGCCTGGTATCATGACCCGTTGTTACTGTAGCCCGAAGATCTGGTCAGGTGTCTCAGACTATCGTTGCTGGAGCTACATGTTGGTGGTCACCACAGGCTGTTGTTGTAGCACGCAGTGCAGTTCTTGCATTGCAGGTCGTCAAGTGACAGTCGATATAGCAAGAATAGTTGAGCTCACCAGAGCTTCATGCTAGCGGTCATCACGGTTGGCAGAGTTTTGGTGTGAACTAGCCCGTTTGTGGTCACGAAGAGCCCAAACCTTCGGAATTTCACTTTTCTTCACAGGAGGAGCTCAACTGGTGCTAGCTAAGGGTCCAGGGACTAGGGAGACACCTCTCTGGGATTAGGAACTCACTCTAGCAGAGACCAACAGGGCTGTGGCAGGTCCAGTGCAGCAGGTCAGCTGGTCAGTTGCAGGGAGGCCTCTGGAGCTTGTTGTGTTCCTGTAACTCAGGTAGGAGGTCAACCAACTGACCCTTGGAATCACTTAGGTAGCCTGAAATGAAGGGAGCAAGTCCATTCCTCTTCTTAGAGACCAGAGCAGGGCTCAAGCAGCAGGGTAGCCCTCAGGGTTCAGGGCGGTCCTCAAGCAGCAGGGCAGTCCTCTGTTGAGCAAGGTAGTAATTCTTCAGTAATGCCCACAGGGACAGGAGTGCGCTGAAGAGTGACTTTGGAGGTCCAGTTATACCTGATGCCAAGCTTTTAAGTGGTGGGAATTTTCTATAATACCCCCACATCTGGTTCTGGAACGTCCCCTGTCAAGGCTCCAAGAAGTCTGGGGTGACAAAAGACAAGTGTCCGGTTCCTTTGTGTGTGCAGGAGGCAAAGCCCTCTGTAAGTGGGGCTGGGCACAGCTCCACCCATAGTCATCCTGGAAAGATGACCCATGGTTTATTTTGCCTGGTCAAAATGGCAGTGTCAAACTGCCCTACATGCTGCAGTGGCAGGCCGCAGATGTTATAAAGGGCTACTTTAGTGGGTGGCACAATGAGTCCTGCAAGCCCAAAAGAAGCATTTTAATTTATATTACAGTACAGGCCCTGGGTACACGTAGTACGAGCTACTAAGGACTTACAAGTAAAGGTAATGTGCCAATGCATTGTAAACCAATTTTACCATGTTTGAAGGAGAGAGCACAAGCACCGTAACACTGATTAGCAATGAAAAGCGCTCATAGTCCTTATGCCATCAAAATCAAATTGAGCAACCGAAGGCAAAAAAAACTGGGGTGACTTTGCAAATATCATATGTAAATGAATGATTAGTTGGATTCACATCGGAGCAATTTTATGATTTTAGCACGAGAGAAATGAGCCCCGTGTGAACTTTATATATTTTTCCAGTACGTTATACAGGTTCCATATAGGTTTAAGGGGGTTGCCCCGTTGATAAATATTCAACTTGTGCATCGATCTCTCTCCTCACCCCTCCTCCTAAACTCCCCCCATTTTGCTTGAGTTGTTTTCTGCTTTCTTTTTTTCTTTTTATGTAAGCATATCTCACTTATTTAGTAAAAATTCTTTCTAAACTGCTCCAACATCATCTCGGGGATTGACGTTCTAGAAAAACATATAAATAAATAAATGTTGAGTTAAGGGCTGAGGCTGCAGGAGCAGCAAACTCAAGAACACTTGCTCATTGAAGTAATCATCCACTCGTTGACTCATCTGTTCAACCATCCATTTACTTATTTATATATTCAGTTAGTTATCCATGTATCCTTAGTCAATCGCTCATCCTCCATCCATACATATGCTGACCCATCCCCCGTTGACTATTTGTACATACAACCACGCATACAAACTTGCCAATCAATAAATAAGCCCTTTCACTTTGATTAATGCTATTTATTCTGTACCAATGCTTACTCTCTTTTTTAGGTCTTGCTAGCGAATGCAGCGCATGCGCTGCTTCGCTAGTGAGACTCTATTGTTGCTGCTTTGGTGCTGGAAGGTAGACAGGAGATGGCACGCGCGGACAGGAGATGTGCACTCCGTACGCGTGCACATCTCCTGTCTCCGGACGCTGACATTGCGTGCTTTCAGTTTCCCTCCCCCCGTCGGCTCCACGGAGCCAGCTTGTAATAAATAGAAGACAGGGGTTTCTTATAGATGAATATTGTATTTGATGCTGCAGCAACTGAATAGTTGAGCATGGATCTATAAGCGGCGGGTGCATTGTAACTGTGGTGCAACGCAATTAAAGGGACTAACAATAATTAGGCAAAGAGATTACAATATGCAGCATTTGCTTTGATTTAATCCGTACTAACTGTAGTATGTTGTGATGCTCAGTTTGAGAGTGTAAACCCCTATGCTTCGATATCACCACATTTCCGAAATTGTAATTTGATTTTGCCACATAATGCATTCATGGATTTTTAGTATATGCTTGAATCAATAAGTGCAAACTAAAAATAAATCTCTTCATTAATTATATATTTCCGCTTCATGTTTTTCCCTCTAGTGAAAAATAAGTGTCAGTCCCCAAAGTGTCAGCCCCGAAAAACGAGTGCCGGTGGGCCCCACTAGTAACCACATGTTCAAATTAATCACTGCCCACGGTACAAAACGGAATGCTCTTAAATGTAAGCCCATGACCAGAAATAGACTGGTACTTTTTAAATATTTGTGCTCATTCTGAAAGGTCCTGATATACATCAGAGAGCTGCTATGGCTTGAGTTTATTTTATTCAGTTTACCTGATGCGCTTGCGCCCAGAGTCCAGCCCGAAGGCAAACAAAACACAGGAAGTTTCTGGTGCTGAGGTCTTTGAGATCTTTTAAAACAAAAACAACTTGAGCTGTCCGGAAAGTCACCTGTTGCTAGCAGCATTATTACATTTGGATATGGAAATGAGTCGAATCTGTGATCTGTAGGTGAAAGATAAAGTTCCAAACCTGTGCCAGTCAGTACCTTTTTCAGTCGATTTTTTTTTATTAATACTGTACAGATTGTCAAGATGCGGAGTTGCGGAGTTCAATACCTCGTCGTAACAAGCATTTGCAATGCAATAGGTCTCGCATTTACACAAGTTTAAGCTATTGGCATTGTAAATGACAATGCCTTTTATTTATGTTTTAAAAAGTAAACAAAAATAAAAAGCATTGTCATTTACAATGCCAATAGCTCAAAAACGCGTAAATGCGAGACCTATTGCATTGCAAATGCTTGTTAATCTCATTTTGGAACTCTTTCCCAGTCGGTCTGCCCTAGGGCAGTCACTTCTTATGTTCAGATGGAAGCTTAGAGGGGGGTTACTGATTACCAGTTTGTCTTCTAATGACGACCAACCTCCGATTGATTTGTTGCGTCTTATGAACAAACTATGGAAATAAAAAGAAGAGACAGATGTCCATACCAATGAACCAGACGTGTTGAAAGAGCCAGTGTAATTTGATTGCTTGTGCTGTTTCTTTTGTGGCTTTGGAGCGACATAACTTATTTTCTCCTTTTTTCTCTTTATTTAAAGATCATATATGGGAATTTCGAAATGTATTTGCCCGACGGAATTCAGTTTCAGGGGCTATAGAGCTGCACACAACGCCGTGGTCCTCCTGCGAGTGTCTGTTTGAAGACGACAGTCGAGCCCTGGATTTTAAAGTCAAGTATCAAAATGGCGAGGCCGCACCACAAAAAATCGCAGACATCCCAGCCCTCCTTACTGAGAAATATTCAGGTGAGGATCTTGCACGGAGCGGTTTGTAGGAGAAGTGCCTGGAGAAAAGAATGAATCCTCTCCTTCATCTGCCCGTGCAGGACATTGATGTTTGGAATGATTCCCAACCCTTCAAAAGCCTACATGAAGTAAGGTCTGATAAAGGCAGTAGGTTTGGCTTTCTTACAATAATGATCTCGCCTTCCCATAGTGCTTCCCTCCACATTTCTGCACTTTAAGTTGCAAGTGCTATCGGGCAATAACCACGCCTCACACCAAGATGGGGTAAAAGGCTGCTTTATTGGACAGGTAGGCAGTACAATATAAATGCATAAACATATCCTAATACAACATTTTCCAAACTAAAACCCCCATCCTCTAAGCCTTGACTCCCTGCCAACTATTTCCCCAACTTTATTCATCCTAAACCTCCTCCCCAAACGCCTATCTCAATCTCCTGCCTACCTCTTGACTCCGACTTCTCTCCCCTGCTTCCCTCTGCCCAAACTTATTCCTAATGCCCCCAACCCTTCCCACCAGTACAGAAGAAAATTTAGCATAGCCGAAAACAAAAACGTAAATACATAACTCGCACAAAATGGGGGTGGATGGGCGGGCCAAAATCTTTTCGCCTACCTCACCTATTCTGAGGGAAGTGCGACACACGCGAAGCCGCTAGAGCTTGATGCTCGCGTCTCGCGTACCCTGACCAATCCCAGCGGCCCGACCCGGAACAGCCCAAGGGCGTACCATCGCCCGGGGTTGAACATTCTGCGAGTGTCAACCCCAGAATCCCTTCGGGCAATAACCACGCCTCACACCAAGATGGGATAAAAGGGCACTTTATTGGATAGGTAGGCAGTAAAAAATAAATGCATAAACATATCATAATACAACATTTTCCAAACTAACACCCCCATCCCCTAAGCCCTGACCCCATGTCAACTATTTCCCCACCTTTATTCGTCCTAAACCTCCTCCCCAAACGCCTATCTCAATCTCCTGCCTACCTCTTGACTCCGACTTATCTCCCCTGCTTCCCCTCTGCCCAAACCCATTCGTAATGCCCCCAACCCTTCCTGCCTTGATTTCCTCCAAATCTGCCACGAGGAAAAACCCTATCCCATGTGTTTTTCCTCCCCCCCCCCCCCCTTCACCAGTTTGTCTGATATTAGCATATAGAAAAGGTTCATATAACCACTGTCGCCAAACAGGATAAGTCTTTATTCAAATATGAACAATAGAAAGAAACTTCATGAAAAAACACTGTACTATCGCCATAACAGTAAATAAACTTCATCCCCACAAAATATATACACATCAAAAACCCACCCCCCAACGAATCCTGAAATTTAAGTAGAAGAATAACTAAAGGAAACTGTACCGGGAAAGGAAAGGGAGGAAGGGAGAAAAGAAAGTAAAAGAGGAAGGTGGGGGGGAGAAAAATAATGTGGGAGTAAAGCAAGGAGAAAAGGACTGTGGAGAAATGGAACAAACAGCAAGATGAAATGGTATGTAACCATAATACAGTTAATAAAAACTAAGACCATACAAGGAAGCTGTCGCTAAAACAGTAAAAACACTCAACACCATGGATTAATATGCAAAATCCCAGCAATCATTTCCTGTATGTTCAGTAGATACATTTCGTTCCCAATGAAAGAGAGATGTACTCCATCGTGATGAAAAAACTGAAAATCCGCCCTGTTAATCTCATCATGTAACAACCAATAAAAACGATTAATAAAACAAAAACGCCGCAAATCACAATTTACTTTCCTTCGCACCCTTTCTATAGCAGTGAAACTGTCCGCCCCTCTCCATACTCTCCTGGGCAGAAGAGCTGTCAAGATGATTTGCGTTCCTGGCCATGTCTTCAAGAAAAGTTCAAGATCGGTCCTAATGTCTATTAACAGCCCCAAACCTGATAATTGGACAAGGTCATTCTCCCCCAGGTGAATCAAAAGCAAATCAGGCATGCGTTTAGAGGAAAATTCGCTAATCAGCAGCAAAAACTGGCCCCATTTCATCCCACTCTTCCCCCACCACGATAAAGAAATAGCAGCTGATGAAAAACCCAGGTTCCGGCCAAAATGTCGCTTGTCTGCCTGGGTGGCAGCCCACTTGATAAAAGAATGGTCAATGAGCCAATCTTGTTTGGGTGATGGTGCCGCATCTAGAAAGAAATAACAATTAATATCCTTGAGCTTAAACGTTATGTTCCAGTGTTCTGATGTAGCGTAAACAACAATCTGAAGACCAATGCCCTAACTTTTTAATGTCACCCACAGAAAAACCCCACCTGGCCGCTTCTAAGGCCGTCCCAATACGGAAAGAGTGTGTACCAAATTTTTGAGGGTCTTCGCCAATAGTCTTCAGGGAATGTCTTAGTATGGCTAATACTTGTGAAGCTCTAAGCTGGGAGCCATCTTGATGACAAAAAAGAAATCTGCAAAATGCACCTCCGCTGTCAACAAATTCAGACCATGCTTGTATAGGTCAAAGGAAACCCCCCATAGCCTGCAAGCGTACCCTGGAGCCTTTACCCATCAGATCAGTTTTTGAGTGCTCTAGAAAAATTTCAATGTGTGATGGAAAACGTGATACGTGTTTTGTCTTCAAGTCATAGTTAAAGGCCGTACCCAGCAGCTCCGACACCCTGAAAGCCCCGAAAAATAGCCATACCATGCCTAATTTATGCAAATGGAACTCAAATTCAGAAAAAACCTGGGGCAAAACCATAATGATCTTAGCTAACAATTTTAGTGATATCGGATCTCTCTGGTATGAAACCTCTCTTTCTTCTTTTCATTTACTAAATCCACCACGGTCTGGTTGTCAACATTGAATATAACAGTTCTGTTGGCCAATTTGTGACCCCATACTGTAAGGGCCACTATGAGTGTAAAAAAATTCTAAGAAGGCAATACTCTTCTTTTCAGCTACCCAATTTTTCGGCATTTTCTCAGCGCACCGTCTGCCATCCCAAAATAAGCCAAAACCATGGGCACCAGAAGCATCAGAGAAAAGTTGCAGTTGCCAGACAAAATATTCGTCCAAAGACCAAAGAGTTATGCCATGAAAATCTGATAGAAATTTTGACCAAAGCTCAAAATCAGCTCGCATCGGTGCTGATACTCTTAGCCTGTGGTGTGGAAGTTTCATGCCTGACATAGAAAAACTCAAACGCCTGCAAAAGGACCTGCCAGCCCGTACAACCTTGCATGCAAAATTTAAGTGTCCCAGTAAACACTATGCTTCCACCAAAGTCAGTTTGTGTGCAGTGCGTGCATGGTCTAATAGCCTTGTTATTTCTGATATCTTATTTTGAGGAAGCCTGGCTTCCATCTTGATGGTGTCAATCTCAATGGCCAGATATGTAAGACAACAAGAAGGGCCTTCAGTTTTATCCTCTGCTAAGGGTACTCCCAGTGTATCTGCCAAAAACCTAAAATTGTGTAAGGCAGTGTCCCATTGTTGTGAATCTGCTGCACCCATGAAAAGAAAATCGTCCAGTTAGTGCGTAATGCCCTTATGTCCTGTGTGAAAAGAAAAACACCACTGCAGAAAAGAGCTAAACTTCTCAAATAGTTTGCACGATATGGCACAGCCCATTGGAAGTGTCTTGTCAACAAAATATTGTACTTCAAAAAATATGCCTAGGAATGAAAAATCTGATGGATGAACTGGCAGTAAACGGAAAGTGGACTTAATGTCACACTTGGCTAACAGCGACCTCTCCCCAGTGTCCCTGATCATAACTAAGGCCAAATCCACAGATTCAAAGTGTACCATGGAGTCCTCTTTGTCAATGAAATCATTAACAGATTTATTTATTTATTCATTTGAATTTATAATGCGCAACAGCTACCCACAGTGGGTTTCCCGGCGCAAGGGAAAGACTGGAGAAGAAAGGACAACAACGGCAGAACCATGGAACAGAAGCAGCAGCTTATATGTTTGTTAAAAAAGCATGGTTTTCAATTTTTTCCGGAAACAAAGTAGATTGGTTTCAGATTTCAGAGCAATTGGAAGCGCGTTCCAATATTTTGGACCTAGATGGAAAAAGGCTCGACCCTCCATCCTTGCAAGTTTGAATCTTGGCACAACAAAGTCGCAATTTGCAGAGGATCTTAATGTGCGACTAGGCTTGTACAGTTGAACAAGACTCTGCAAGTATTTTGGGGCCGTGCCCTGTTTGATTTTAGGTTTAAAGTATTTTATTGAAGCAGGGTAAGATAGGAAACAACAGGGCAAGAAAAAGATAAACCACAGGAGCCGCACATTCAATGCGTACAATACAGTAGATACAGCAAAGCAGTTACATCTCTTCAATAGGCACCATTCGACTCAGGAACACAGCTTGTGCGCCTGTGGTCACAAACAAATAACGGGGGGTTGGGGGGGGAGGGGGGGATGGAAAGAGGAATAGGGGGAGGGGAGAGGAAGAAAAAAGAAAGAGGGGGGGAAAAAGAAAGGGGGGGGGGAAAGGGAAGGGTGGGGAATCATCCCCGCTCCAAAAAACCTACTTAACCATCAAAATCCCCAAAACTACCACACCCCAACCCACCCCCTGTACTGTGCCATAACCTTCTGCTCTCCCCTCATAGCGACCCTCCAGCAATCCCCGCTATGCAATGCCAACCCCGACCAATCAGACAGGCGGATCCGGTGGCGGCGTCAGCCGTAACAACCTAAGATATCTAGGACAGGTGATCTCCCGAAACTCAGAACACAACAGACTATGGATGGGCGCCCACAGTTCCTCAAAAGCATCAGTATCCCCCAGGGCCACTAAGGACATCTTTTCCATGCCAAGGACATGCCACAACCTATGCAGCCAGCCGACAACAGTGGGGAGTGTGGTGGAGCGCCAGTGTATGAGAATGTTTTGCACCGCTGACCCCAGAGCAATCGCAATCTGTCTGCCCCTCCTAGACCTGAGGGGATACATCAACCCATTCGGTAAACCCAGTAAAACGTAGGCAGGGAACCTCGGCAGCTCTATCTCAAAACATTTGTCTACCTCACCCAGGACCTCCTCCCAGTAAGAAGCCAAAAGGGGGCATTCCCACAGTATGTGTGTTAGCGTGCCATTATTGCCACAGTTGCGCCAGCATGTCCCTGGTATTGCCCTATCCATCTCATGTAACTTCTCCGGAGTGCGGTACCAGTAGGTCGAGATTTTGGTGAAGGTCTCCGTGAGCCCCGTGTGATAGGCCGAGTGGCGTGAGCGGTAGGAGATATGGTCCCATTCCGTGTGACTCAACACTCGTCCGAGCTCCCGTTCCCATCGCTCCCGACCGGGATTGTGAATATGAAAGGGGGGGGGGCTGCAACATTTTATACAAATCTGAGATCAGTTTAGCGTCCGATGTGCGGGTGATTAACCAACGCTCATACACCGTGATCTCCCGATCTGCCGTATCGCGCACTTGGGGTTGCAATGCCCAGTGGCGCGCCTGCATATATCTCATACGCTCCGCCTCTGGGAGGCCGTAGTCCCGCTGCAAGTCCTGGAAGGGGACGACCCCCTCGGGGCCGTATAGATGATACAAAGTGCAGCAGCGGGCCGCCCGCCAGCGATCGTAAGCACCGTGTTCCGTGCCGGGACCGAAGTCCGGAGTGCCAATGAGCGGCGTAAAGGGAGAGGGAAAAGTAGTAAGCTCATTCCTAACAGCCACTGAGTCCCACGCCCGAAGCGGGACACGTGTCACGAAAGATGCGTAAAGGTTAGGGGGTCGATGAGCCCGCTTCAAGAATGGGACCTCCTGTAATGTCCTGCCCGCCACCGCTTGATCCTGGAACAGCCAGTGTTTGTCTGAC